>NW_021604618.1:16179656-16209656 GCF_004785775.1 Grammomys surdaster | reverse complement strand
AGAACCATGGGAAGTTCCTTATAGACCACTAAACAACAGAACCATGGTCTCGTTTGTCACTATAATAGTGTTTTCTGAATACAACAGGGAAGTTGCACAATGAGCTGATACAGATTGTAACAACATGCATAAGATCTGTACGAGATCAAGCCAGACAAAATCCTGGAATGAGGGTTGGGGTGAGCATGAAATCCTATTGATAGCTAAGGAGCTATTTTTCTAATGGTGTAATGTAGCATGGCAGGCCCCACTCCCAAGTACAGTTAGTTAATATAAACTGCACCCAATGGGTTTTTTAAGAAGAAAATTCAAAAGTTAAATAAGAAAAGAGAGAAGAGAATGGATCTGGGTGGAGCTGGGGTAGATATGATCAAAATACTAAAACGAAAATTGAAATTCTCAAGAACTACTTTAGGGGTTCCTTTCTTGAGCTGAGAAACCTAGTAAATTTCTTAAATATGAAAGATTTTCAAGGTTCTAACCTATTCATATTTACCTCTTTTCATCAAAATAATAAAATTCTCAATGTATTAAGACACTAGTTCTTTTAAAGAGAGAATTTAAGCCTATTAAGATATGCAGGCAGATAAAACTCCAATATATACATTTTGGAATTTTCCAGCTATAGAATAATAGAAAATTTTAAAAATATAGAATCTAAGCCGTATGTACCTCATTTCAAGTTCAGTTTTCATATGTGAAAAGAAACAGTCATAAATTAGGGGTAACAAATAGAAGTATCTTCCAGTTATGGGAGCTTCTACAGTTTATGTATATATGGTATACCACATAAAGCAACACATTTACCTTGATGAATCACATTTTAAAAGCCTACCTATACACAGTCACATAGTACAAAATGTTGGTGTCATTGTGTGCTCTCTAGATGGTACTGTGCCTGATCCATTACTCCCATCAAACATGAGGTTGAACAAAACCAACCCTGCCTTCTGCCTTCATGGAAATAAGGCCTTGGAGAAAGGAAAGAACAGAGATCTCTGCACAGAGGGAGAAGCTGGGATGGAGTTCCTGTGACTCATGGTCTAAGAATTTCTCTGCTAATTTCCAAGGTGGTTTGTCCATACTTTGTCAATTGACCCAACTTAGCAGCCTTTTGATGGTGTGGTATCATGTGTCCTTATCTGGCAATGGAAACAGCATGTTGAAATTTCTCCAATAGTCCCTGCATGCATTTTCTCTGGCTTTCTAGTAAAGAAGAGAGCTTCCTTCAAAAACCCCATAGTTTTCTTTTGAATTTTGAACTGAATTTGGGAAATTAAAATAGGAAATATATAGAAGCATTGTATTTTCACGTTCACTAACCCTGATCAATAAAAGCATCTTAGTTCTCCAAACAATATGGAGGCAGGTTCAGAACCTGCAAAGGTTTCTAAGTAAGTGTTGGATCTTCTGGGTATCCTAAAGAACCAATGAGTGCCAAGCAGTGGGATGATGACATTCACTGGGCCCCAGTTTGCCTCTCTGTAAAGGAATGAAAAAAGCAACACAACAAACAACAACAAATTTCAAATTTCCAAGTTGACATGTTCATGAGACCAGCAATATAATTCCCTGTCAGGGGGTGACCATCAATCTGAGCTGAGGACTACGTAAGCCTTACGTGTACACACTGTGTTTAGTTAACATGTATCAAGGATACCTACAGTCCAGAAGAGACAAGAAGGTTTACTCTCAAAATATTTCAAAAGCAGGAATAACAATGAATGATTTAAAGAATGAAATGTTCTGGTAAGGTGACATAGAAGCTATGAGGCAACTCAATCTACATTGAGGATGAAACTACCATTGGACAATGGACCATGGATCCAGATGAGTACCCTTGATATACAGCTGAAAAGCCTCCTACCTTTCTTGAAGAACTCCTCCAGTTTGTCCTTGAAAGGCTGCAGATACTCCCGTGGGGACTCCTTGCACACCAGCTTCATCTGTTGCTCACTTGCTGCAAAGAGAGGTGTAGATTAGACTTAATCAAGAAGACATACTTGCTGAGGGCCTGCTTGGGCACTGTGTTACATTATCAGCCATACAGAGTCCTTGTCAATCACAGTTTAACCAACTCCAAGGGGAAAAGTAGCAGTCTACACCTCTCTTTGGGAATAGGAAAATGCACAACTTTCAATTTTCCTTTTAGTCATTCACAAAAAGATCTCTCATTTGTCCCAGGTAAAGTATTCTGCTTTTTTGTTCCTCATAATGGGGGTCGAGGGTACTTAAGGACTGATCCCAAGGAACGAACATCCCTGGCCATCTTCGATCCATAGAACGAAAGAGATTTTGCTCAAGTTCCCACAAATCTAAATTGCCTGGAACCATCAGGTTAGAGAATCTTCATGATGTGTGCTCCAGTTCCGTTTAGAAGTGCTGTATGTGCTCTTCAAGCTTCTCACTTAAATAAATAAACCACAGGCCCATCTTCAAGATGAACGTGCTAAGATTCAGCACATGTGCTACCACATTGAGCAGGACAGAAAACACCGGACCCCAACTGCTACATCCAAGTCCATCTCTCCTCACCCTAACTACATGTTCAGAGTAGAAAAGCATTAACAGCCAAGCTGGCCTACTGACCCACAGACTTGGGCACTTAAACCCACCTAAAAATGCTTAAAAATAAATAAGATACAAAATGTAGAAATAAACCCACCTGCAGGCTTTGATGGGGAAATAGACAAATTTAAATAGCAGGTGATGGCTAAGATTGAGTACCCCTTCCCTGATTGCTTGACCAATGAAGAAAGGGAGAGAGGGACCTGAGTTACAGGGTTAAGTACTCCTCTCAGAAAGCAACTGATGCCGTCTATTTTGCTGGGTTGGAGTGCAACCTTTCACAATTATAAAATAACCTGCCTTGCTCTTCCTATTGAGTCTCCAGCACACTGATTACAGATGAGGGCCCTTTGCCCTCACACTGCTCACCTCCAGCCTCACTAACACAGGAATCCTTTCACTAGATCTGCTTCAGACAGGACACCCAGAAGTTACTACAAATTGCTCCTTAGATAAGCAGGTTGCCTTGAACCAGATTTGGTTACACAGAGACCACAATAATCAAGAAGAGTGGTTAACTCAGGCAAAAGATGCCTTCCTATATTTTCGATATAGTGCCTTCAACTATTGGTCATGGCTGGAAATTACTGATAAACTCTTGTCTAAGAAACCAAATTAATGTCTTGGATTTTTTTTTATCATGAGCAAATCATGCTACCAAGTTAAAATAAAATAGAGAAACAGCTAGCTGTGTAGTGTACACCTTCGAAGTGCTTGGGGCAGATGGGACGTGAGTGTAAGGATCAACTAAGCTACACAGAGTGCTCTAGTCTGGACTGGTACCATATGAAACCCTTCTTAAGGATGGGGGAGGGGAAGGTATAGAAATGTATACTTTATATCTAGGAAGACTACAAACACAAAAGAAAGGCATTTTGGAAGTGAGCAGTTGGGGAGGGACTTTTATTTACATCAGAAACATCCTACCCAGCATTTGTTTGTTTGTTTGTTTGTTTGTTTGTTTTAACAAGCAAAGTGACTCAGTGTTCTCTCCAAGTAGTTGTCCCCTGACACTTTCTTCTCTTTTTTGGACAGTCTGAATCTTGCCTTGAATTCTGGTTCAGTCTCTCAAGTGCTGGTATCGCAGGCAGGAGTTGACACTTCTCATTTGCTGTATTGGCAACCAGATTTCTAGATTCTTCAACTATGCTGGGTGACTAGAAGATGGTGGGAACATGACTGGGGGAATCTTGTGTTGTTTCCTAACGCACATTCTCAGGGTTCTGAGCACTCACCGTAGCTTGGGGCTCCTAGATCCCAGTGTAGGAGTGCCCCTCTTCAGTCTTCTACCCACACTCTTGTTTTCTAAGACCTTTGACTAGAGCTCTCCTAGAATGTCTACTACTACAACTGTTCCAGTGTTAGTTACCAAGGTGACAAATACAAATCCTACCTTGGAACACATGGAGAAGAGTTTCCTTAAAAGCAGCCAAGCCCTTTCAAAATGCTTGTTTCTGGGGCCAGGGAGATGGCTCAGTGGATAAGAGCACTTAGTACCATGCCCATTGCCCTGAGTTTGATTCCTGGCCTCACATGGTGGAAGGACACAATCAACCCTGAAAGTTGTTCTTTGGTCTCTGCATGTGTGCACACACTTGCCATAAAACAAATAAATAAGTAAGTTGTAAAAACAAACAAAAAAAACCATACTTATTTGAACATCTTTACCTTTCTTTGAAAGTGTTTTTGGTCTTCTCTGTTAAAAGTACTCTATAACTATTCTACCACTGTCAGATTCCTGTTTCCTGTTTTCAAAGTAGATAAACCATTTGCTCAATGGTAAAAATACCTCCTTGTATCATCATTCTCTTGACAAAACAGTGAAACAGAAGTGCTTTGAGCTTGAGCGCTGCCTGAGGACAGAGAAAAAGAGAAGGGGTAGACAGAGCTGGGACACATTCGAAGGTGTAATAAACAGATCTGGATGACAGAGTAATGGCGGGGCTAAAGTGTGAGGATGTCATAATGGGTGGTCCCAAGTCCATCTAAAAGGGATTACTGTATGTACAAAATTTTCATCTGTGTATGTATGTTCCATGTGTGTGTGCATGTTTAATGTGTCTGTGCATGTGTGTGTGTGTGTGTGCGTGCATGTGTGTGCATGAAGGCCAAAGGTTGACACTCATTACCTTCTTTTCACTCTGCATCTTATTTTTTGAAACAGGGTTCCTTCCTGAACCAATGACTTGCCAGCTAGGCCCTGAGATCTGACTGTCCTTGCTTTTCTGAGCACTGGGACCCCAGGCCAGTACTGTCATGCCTGGCTTTGACATGGGTGCTAGTGAGCTGAGCTTAGGTCCTCATGCTTCTCTGGCAAGCACTTCATTGGGTGAGTCACCTTGCTAGCCCCTGGCTTAGCAAACTTTTATGCCCCCAGCCCTGCCCATCACCTCCTCCCACACAGCATAAGTAAGGTAGCGAAGATGATCGTACCCACTGGGCATAGAGACTGCTCAGATAAACATTGAAGGATTTCTGCTTTGAATCATCACTTGACAATGAACTTTCAGAGTGACATGCTCTTCTCCTGATATGCAGTTACGACTCTGAGAATACACAAAGCTATACAATTTCTCACAGTATAAATCGTTAATTCTTTAAATTAAAAAAAAACCTTCAGTGACATTCAAGTTCCAATAACTATTTTTAGAACTACTTTTTTAAGCACAAATAATGTGTCATGTTATCAATTTAGAAATGAGAAGTAGCTGAAAGCATGGGTGATCCCTTCAGGGTTTCTCTCTCTGTCTCTCTCTGTCTCTCTGTCTCTCTGTCTCTGTCTCTCTCTGTCTCTCTGTCTCTCTCTCTGTCTCTCTCTGTCTCTCTCTGTCTCTCTCTTTCTCTCCCCTTCCCTCCCTGCTTTCCTCCCTTCCTCTTCTCTCTCTCCCCACCCTGTCTCTTGTGGTTTATTGAGATAGTATTTTTCTGTGTAAGAGCCCTGGCTTTCCTTATTCGTAGATCAGGCTGGCCTGGAACTCACAGGGATCCACCTGCCTCTATATCCCTAGTGCTGGGACTAAAGACATGCACAGCCATGCCTGGCAAAGGTTACTTTTACTAAGCAAAATAAAAAGAGCTTGGGTCCATAGTCACGAAACCAACTTCTGAAAAGACTATTCTTTGTAGCTCTTCTTTTGTCCTAACAGTAGTGACAAATGGGATGGCCATAAAACTGTTCAAAGTTTATGGGCCATATAACTTTGTGTTTGGACCAAGACTTCCCTGAGTTCAGGTGGGCTGTGGTTTTTTGTCTTATCTGCAAATGATGGCCCCTTTCTTCCAGTATGACAGGAAATAACGCGTAAAAGTAGTTTTCAGTGTGTGTAGCCTTAGCAAACAACTGAACTATTATGTATTACTATGATGAGCTAGTAAAACTGGTCAGGAAACATTTCACAGCAGGAAGGTTACAGTGTGAGAGCTGGGGACTAAACGCTGAAGAAGCTGGGTTTTCGATCACTTTAATCCATTTAGAAGGTGGGAGTAATGCCTCTCATCCCCTTGCTGAGATCCCACCACCTATCATGAGAATCCACTGAAGAACGCCCACAAATTCTCCAAAAATCTAAGAAAACTTGTGAAATCATTCTCCATGTCTTGGAGCCCCCTGTTTTAGAAATTAGAAAGTAAAACCAGGACAAATGACAGCAGTCCCAAGGGTGTGCTCAGAGGACCCCTCTGTACCCCACCAGGCCGGGACTCCCGTGCGACCTGCTGGAATTAAACGTCTCTACAGGATCAAAGGAGAAAGCTGCCCTCCAACTGCCCCTGCACAGTTGCATGTTCCGGTCGCCAGCAGCTCACACACTCCAATTTATTAACTTGGCTTACTCAAGACGCTTTCTAACAGACAAATGGGAGACCTAAGACTAATTAATGATGACACTGGAGACTGGAGGGGCACAAAGAAAAGAGGTCATGGACAAATTCGTAAATACCACTCATTGTCCAACCAGAAGACTCCTTACTAGACAGTCTTGCCAGACCACCAAAGTGGCCTTAAACACCGTCTGTGCCAGGACCTCCAACATTAAAACCAAGCATGTCTTTTTTCTCTCTGTAAAACATTTAACTGTAAAAGACATTAGTTTCTAAAGTTAACTACTAATAAGCAGTTAGTAATAACGGAAATATAAGCTGATGCATGATGTATAATAGAGAACACTTAAAGTCAGACTCTCATTTAAAAGCTAAGCAATTGTGATGTCTTCCAGTAGGGGAAAATATGTTCTTGAATGTTTTAAAATTTCAAATGTCAAGCGTCTAAGACCAGACTGATGGTTATCTATTTTTGGCTTTTGACTCCTAAATATAAATTTTTGAGGCAGTTTTAAAAAGCAAGTGTATGTCGGAAGAAACATAGAAGCAATTCTAATACAATTGGTCAAAATCATATGTGTTTTGTATCAAAGTACCTGAGAAAATACTATTAATTACTATGATACTGCCATAAGGACTCAAGTTAAGTCAGAATGTGGTGTGTATGTGTGCATGTGTGTGTGAGTGTGTGTGTGTGTGTGTGTGTGTGTGTGTGTGTGTATGTGTGTGTTGTTGAGGATTGTATCCAGGACTTTGCAAAGCCAAACTATTTTGTATATATAACTGATCCTTTTTGAATCTGGAATTATCTTTTCGCTGCTTACCTAATTCTCACATGCTTTGATGGCTCTTGGTGAGTTCTGTTTATTCTTAAGATTTGTAAGCACTGTCTTTTCTACAAGACACATGCTCAAAGGACCATCATTGAGGATTGTCATAGGAACATATCAAATTGTTTGCTTATAGACATTTTTGTGTTGTATTGGTAGGTTTTAGGTAAGAGGGAGAAATTGGAGCCAGACCATAAAAAGAACCTGATGCTTGGTGAAGGAATTCATTACAAAGGGATTTCTTGAATCAATACATCAATTTAGCAAATATCTGCCGGGCATCTATGATGTGCATGAAATTGAACCAGGTAATGGGGAGATGTCAGTGAGAGAACTAGACTAATGTCTTTCCCTCATACACTGTCAGGAGTGAGTCATTGACCCTTCTTACACAGCACATAGTAATGGCTGTATCTACACATCTTTACTGTCATAGTTAACAGGATGTACAATATTCCCCTCATGCTTTTCACAATCAAGCAATATATAGATGGGTTTTGTTCAAAAGTGGCCACTTCTTATGCTTTCTTCCCCCAAACATACTTTTGTTAAAATAAATTTTAAAGAAAAGTGTATTTAGAAATCAAAATCTGGATAACAGCTTAACCTATACACTTTTTAATGATGTCAGCTCTGATCTGAACTATTACTTCTACAGAAAGCAGAAAGCAGATTTTGAACTAATAAAATATTAATGTGTTTTCATGTGCTTGCTAAAAGTCAGCATAGATAAGGTAGTTCTATTTTGTGGGTCTTCCATATCTTTCTCTCTCCTTCTGAACCTCCCTCCCTCCTGTTCCTTGTTCCTTTCTTCTACAATACTAAAGATGGGACTCAGGGCCTTATATGTATTATAGAAAAGGTCTATCACCAAGAAACATCCATATATATAGTTGAATATTTGTGTGTGTGTGTGTGTGTGTATACACACACATGCATGTATATTATATACATATAATATACGTGAAAAGGCAATGTAAAGAGAGATTTCAACTGGATTTTTTTTCAACTGGATTTTTAAAAGCAGCCAGATGATGTACTCTTAGAATAAAGCACGTATTTCCCGTGCATGACTTTTCATAGACACATTCCAAATATTTAACAACATGGAGTGGTACTGGGTAGTGGTGGTATCATCAACAAACTTAGGTTAAAGGAGATGGGCAATAATGAAGGAAAAAATCTGTTCTAGGAGAATGCACATACACACTCAAAAAAAAAAAAAAACCCAGCCTGGCTATGATGGTATAGAACCTGTGATCCCAGTACTTAGAAGAGGCAGAGGCAAGGGGAATCATGAGCTCAAGGCAGCCTGGGTTCTGTTCTGATATCTTCTCTCAAAATACCCAAACCACCTTCCGAACAGCAGCAGTAACAACCCCAAATAAACAACAGTAACAATAAAAGACTAAAATAACACACACACACACACACACACACACACACACAAACTTACTTGAAGATACACATCAACAATTGTCCACTACAAAAGAATACTCCTTAAAACCTTCTTTCCCTTATTTTTGAGAAACGATCCACTATCTAGATCAGTGGTTCTTAACATGTGGGTTGCAGACTCTTTTGAGGTAGAATGACTTTCTCACAGGGATCACATGTCAGATATTCGGCTTATCAGATATTTATATTTTAATTCATAACAGTAGAAAAATTACAATTTGAAATAATAACAAAAATAATTTTAGGGCTGTGGGGTCACAGAAACATGAGGAACTGTATTAAAGGGTCACAGCATTGGGAAGTTTGGGAACTGCAGGCTAGATGACCCTGAACGCACCACATAGTCTTCCTCAGCCTCTCAAACTGCTGAGATACATTTATTTATTTTCAGGTTTCCATATACTTTACCCTCTGGGCAGTGATTTAATATATCTTTGACTTTTAGTTTCTTGCTATATAAAATCTTCTAAGGCTGAGTGTAATGGCACAGACCTTTAATCCCAACATTTGAAAGACCAATCTCTGAGTTTGAGGCAGCCTGATTTACATATCAAATTCCAGCCAATGTGACATAATGGAACCTTGACTCAAAAAAAAAAAATCCTCTAAGGACTAAAATACATAGAAACACTTTATATATTTGGACAAATAGTACCTCAAATTAAATAGGCATTACCCATTTAATATAGTCAAGCAATAGGAATAGTGGCTAGTTAATGTAGGATTCTGTTGTTTTTGTTTCCAAAAATAGCTGGGCATACAAACTCTTTGGACAACTGGTATTTCTAGTGTGTGTGTGGTCAAGAAATCACGTACCTTTATACCCTTTTACGTTCAAACTATCTTTAAAAATTGCCAACCCACCTCAAACACTTTAGAAAGCTTCTTCTTCCTTGATTTACTTTACCTTTACCCTTCTAAGATGCTGAAAATGTTCTGTGGGGTCACCAGTCCATTCACTCTCTGCCTAGTGCAGGAGTGGAAGTGAGATTCCATAGCATGCTGCTTCCCCCATCCTGGGAGTTGCAGCTCCCTATTTGCTCTGTTGTTTTTGCTACCCCAGCTCCCTTCCCGCTCCTCACCTCGCTGACGTCTTCCTAGATCTATTATTAAATGTAATGGTTTTTCGGATTTATATAAGCTTTCCTTTCTTGCCATGCTATGCCATCTCATCCCAATAAACATTTCAGTGACCATCTATTAGAGGTGACCCTTCTTCACATGTTTTGCCCACAATTTTGCCTCCTGGTGATCTCTTGGATGCACTAACATCTATTAAACTGTTTGTACCTCTTGAACTGTTCTTCCTCACAATTGCCTCTGATCTGTCCCCATACTGGAGGCAGGTAGCTGTATATCATCTGGTAATAACCCTCCCCCATGAAGTTTGCCTGCAATTTTTCAAACAGTCCACATGGCCCTGGGGGCTGGCTCCCACTCACTCCCTCTTAAATTCCTATCATCCCTCTTCTACTTGAAGTACTATTACTTATATTATATAGATACAGATATATCATACCTTAGTAACAAATCCAAAATCTCCAATGAGTTCCTGAAACCAAGCACTCTGCCTTGCCCCCTCCAAATACAAGTCTGGATAGGTGGTATCTGACAGTCTAGCTTAAGGTGAGAGATGTCTTTCACAGGAGAGGAAGACTTTGAATCACCTTAAGTGAGTGAGTTGGTTACAGACAGGCAAGGGTAGAAGGACAGGAGCAATGACTTGGACAAGGCTGGCTTCCGTGACGCCTCACAACTTCACTAAAGTCCCCCAAGCTCACACTGATTCCTGTGGGTGTGAGCAGTGGACAGAAATGGAAATGAGTTGTATCCTTAGCTTAGAGATGGCACAGAGCAACACTCTTGTGTAAGGAGGAGAAGGGGCACCAGTGCTGTTTGCCACTGTGCCACACGGTAGGAGCAAATATCTAACAAGACCCACATTCCTCTTCAAAACTGCAACCTAGTGACAGTGAAACAAAATAAAAGGACAAAAACGAAAATTCTAGGAAATCAATACATTGTATTACAGTGTGCTGTCACAGAACATTGGGTAGAACATTCTTGATGTATATTGGGCTGGAAAAGGTTATCCAGAAAGGACAGCTTACAAAACAGATTGAAATGCCAAGAGAAGCAACGGAAGGGGGAACACTATGAATGACACTAAAGTATGCTGAAGTGGCACGGTGGTGTAGTACATCACAGGAGCTCAGAGACCTCCTCCCTTTGGTTGCCTATTGTCCAGAGTTTAGCTTCAAGGAAAGAATAAGAACAGATTTCTGACTCCAGAGATTTATCAAGTCATATGCTGGGGTGGGTGATTCTAGAGTCTGCAAAGGGGAAATGACATCAGAAGGTACCATAAGCATAGGAGACTTAGAACTTTCTTTAAAGTCAGGAAACATCTCAGGGTGAAGATACTCGGCTGGATATTTTAATTGAAGTAAGGAAGCAGGCCATGAACGAGCTAGAGAGTGGGAATCCAGAGTATTACTCAGGGCATGTTAAGCTTGAAATGTTAACTAGACACTCATGTTGTATATAAAAGCATGCACTTGAGGACACATGACTGAGACAAAAATACACCAGGGAGTCATTGACATAAAATTGGTATTTAAAGCCACAGCAATAGATGAGTTGCCAAGGAGGGACTGTAGCCAGAGCAGAGAGGACTACAGCACACAGCCTGGGGCATGCAGACACTGTGTGTGTGTGTGGGGGGGGGACAGCTGTGAGGAAAAATGAAAAACGAGGAAAGCAGAATTATACAATGCAAGAGAAAAATAGTATGGCAGGAAGGACGAAGCACACACACAGAGCTCCATACAGTCCTTCTGAGTGTCAAAGAGGATGGACAGGGAAGTGACTGGTGTATCTGCTGTCATGGGAGTCACTGATGATGTCACAATGTTCACTGCTTAGTGGAGGCAGGGAGTGGTAGGCAGAGATGGAGGAGGGCAGGCTAGGTGGAGACCCACCCTGTAGCCATCTATGTATAGAGTTAAGTTTCAATATGTGTATGAAATTAAGCTGGAAAAAGAATGGCTAAAGCACAGGTGGGCCAAGGAGAGTTTGTTTTCAGGTGACATGGAAAGCCTGCCACAGACTGCATACTTGAACATTGCCTTTAGCTAGTGGTGCTGTTTTGGAAGTCGGTGGAGCAGTAAGGACGTAGCACCCTGCTGGAAGAGAGAGACTACTGGGAGAAGAACTTGAGGGTCTATGTCTAGCCCCATTTCCTGTCTACTACCTGCTTCCTGACTGACCATGCGACGTAAACAGCCAGTTTGGGGATTTCTACGACCATACATTTTCAGTCATGGTAGGCCATATCCAACTGGAACTGTAAAGCCAAAAGAAATTCTTTCTTGATAGGGACTTCATTTGGATCAGATAGCGCTAAGAAGATGGATCAATGGGTAAAAGTCTTGCTGTGCCACCATGGAGACCTGAGTTCAGATTGCAAGCATTCATTTAAAAACTAGATATGGTAGTTATAGCCTGTAACCTCAGTGTCAGCGGGCGAGACAGTTGAATGAAGGGGGCTGTTGGCTACTCAGTCTATCTGAAACAGCAAGCTTGAGGTCAGTGAGAGACCTTGCTTCAAGAAAAAGCAGAACAATGGTTAAGGAAGACACAATGTCAATCTCTTGCCTCTACACATATTTGTAAACACACACACACACACACACACACACACACACACGCATACTCTCACACACCAGATCAGATTATGGTTGCCTGAGGTATTTTAGAGTAGGACTCTGTCAGAAGGACCTTCCATTGGGCTGTTCTGATTAAGTACAGAAGGGTCACAGCCCTCTAGGGAGTGGGTGCCTCTTTCTCCAGAGGAATGTTGTATAAAAATAAACCCACCAGGAATCTCAGGCCCAGGGGAATCCCATGATTCTGATTCACTTCACTGAGGGAGGCTGCTGGAGATCAAATGCACCTTAATGTCCCATGATTGTGAGTATTTTGCATGAAAAAATTTAAGCAGAAGTGACAGGGCTAAGTGAGGACCTGCCAACATGCTTTAGGACTTCTGGAAAGATTTGTGAAGCTGGGCCACCAACTGCAGCCTTTGCACGGTATTGTCTACACTATTCATAGGGCCCTCCTATCAGACATCAGAGCTGAGTCACAGTTTCCACTGTGATGATTATGTGGTTATGGGTGCAGCCTTGGTCTGTGAGACATTAGCATGAAAAATATTCATTAATCACCTACCCACGACTAGCCTAAATACAGATGGATTGGGCATGATTTGATTTATAGAGTGTTAAATGATCCAGCCATTTACGAAAAAATGTTCCTTGCATAGGTCTCCATGAAAATTGTCATCTTTAGATGCCTTGATTTGAAATAATGACTATAATTCCAAAAGGTCTTGTGAGATATATAAATACATAACTTGAAAGATAAAGAATCATTATGAAGAATTTGTGAATGTTTTGCCATAAGTTTATTTGTAAGAGAAATCTATTTGTTTAGAGAAATAAGGATATTTCAGGGGAGGCTGAGGCTGGAGGATCTTGAGCTGCAGGCTAGCCTGGGATACATAGTTTTAGCTCAGGCTGGGATGTGGAATGACACCCTGCCTCAGAAAACGTGTCTTTATATGAGGGGGGGGAAGAGACAGAAGAAAGGAGGGAGGGAGGGAAGGAAGGAAGGAAGGAAGGAAAGAGGGACAAAAATGAGGGAAGAGAAGAGAAAAGAGGGAAGGAGGGACTAAGAGATTTGTGTGTGTGTGTGTATTGTGTGTGTGTGCACGCGTGTGTACTTGTGCGCGCGCGTCCTCCTTATGCTAATGGAAACCAAAAGCCCATTCAGCAAGATTCTGTTTTCCAGATTGACTCTAAGCCATGTGAGGTAGGAGCTAAACATGACATTTCTAGGCTTCTAAAGGGAAGGGAATTCATCTTGGAGAAGACTGGCAGTTAGCTTCTAGAAGTACTATAAAGGTAATGTTCACATGTGCAGAAAATTAAAATAATAATAAAAACCTAGTAGTGGAAAACTCTTCCACGGAACAATGTTGAGAGTGCAGCCAGCATTCCCCTTTCGTTTTTCTGTCTAGGTTCTGCACCACAGCCTTGCTGTCCATAACAACGCACAGGTTGCCTTTATACATGAGGTTTTATATACCTACAAATGCCAATATAACGTTTATAATTTCTATTAATATTTCATTTACACTTTCTGACATTCTTTTATAAAATTCACGAGCATTGTATTTATAGTCATGAAAAAATTTTCAACTGTATATATGGCATCGTCCACCTAGCAGTCCCACTGCAGCTGGGTAGTGAAAGTCTTTCTGCAGCAGACTGCAGCCATCCTACAGGGAGCCAGGGGCTGAGCTCCGGCTGTCTCCATACAAAGGTATTCTGAGCTCAGGATTGCTTCTTTAGGCAGCAGCAGGTTAAACTACATGCAAAGTGGAAAAACAGTTTTCAGAGTTCTCAAAATAATGGTGTGACCAAATCACTTCAGTCCATCCAAAGATTACACTACCATAAGAGATGAAGAGGGGAGTCTTTGAAAACTGTTTTCCATGCCACTTTGCAGAGGTGGCTGGGTCCCAGAAGCTAGAACTGTGTCTGCCACTGGAATGCAGGAACTTGAAGTGATTATTCTCCAGAAGAGATAATGGCAAGAAAGAACTGAGTCAAACAGACAATAACTAGAGATCTATAAAAGTCGACAATAAGCATAAGATTGTTTTTGAAGTCTATTAAATAAACCAGCTTTCTTGTGGAGGGGCATCCTAATGACATTTAATTTTGTCAGTAGTAACACATTTACATTAAACATTATTTCTCAAATATACATTTCTATATTCATAGACACATAAATGTAGGATGTTCTGATTGGCCCATCAACAATATCAAACAATGATTTGCATGTGTGGCAAACTGAACCATTTGTGGAAGAGAAATAGAGCCTGCAGTTAGGGGCAGCCACTGGAATTACCTCAAGTCTGCACGTATTGTTAATGCGAGTTCATGAGTGAAAAATCACAAGACTGCTGGTAGAATCTCGAAGGGTGGAGTCAAGCTCACTTTCACGGAAATTACGCAGATGGGAGAGCCTTGCTCTGGGCTCCCTGCTCAGTTTACCAAGTCAGAAGGCTGATTTTATGGCAGTTGTTACTCCACTGACATGACACAATTGCACAGACACAGACATCTTGAGGGCAAAATGCTTTCTCCTTCCACGGAGGTCAGCAAGGGCGTGGATGAGGCAGCCAGACTAATCTTGAGACTCTCCCTGCAGTACGACGGCTGGCTACAGAGAAGCCAGTGGTTATTAACGCACCCAAGCTTCATAGCAAAATGCAACCTGTTTCCACATTGCTCAGCTGGGATGGTTGCAAGCCTTCCTTGGTTTTCCTGACCTCAGAACCCAGTGTCTCCATCTTCCTAGGTACTTTCTTTAACTGTAATTATCTACTCTGGAAAAGTGTTTACATCTAAATAGATCATAAAGGAAATAAAAGTCAGAAGATTGAAAGCCACAGAAGAAAACAGAGGAGGGGTGTGTGGAAAGTTACTTTAAAACACACACTTCATTAGCTCGGTGGCTGGATTTTGGTATCTAGACTTGGCTGCAGGAACTGCTGGCGAAGCTCAAGGCTGGCCACTTGCTGATCAATGTGCCACTGTCGTCAGATTTAATGCAATATTTGGCTCAGGCCTTTTTAAAAATCCCCTATTCCAGCTAAAATATTTACACAGTCCTATGTGTCTCACTTAGTGCTTGTTAAGCAATCGTCCTTTAAAACTCCACAGACTCTTGTAAATCTGTCAGGAGAATTGTGGCCTATAAACAAGGCTTCACATAAAGAGGGCCACATTGTCAATTTGCCGGGAGTCAGGATTTCTCAGGATGTGTTTGAAAATAACGTTGAAGATCAGAAATAGCTTAGAGTGGGTAACAAAGTGGCCAGTGGTCTCCCTTGCTGTACAACGGGAAGCTTCCAGACACTGACCTCAGCTGTTTGAAGCACGTTCTCTTGTAAACCTGTCATGGATCCTACCTTGCTCTTGAGTTATGGCAAAAGGAGAGCTGCAGGTCCAACACCCCTTGGTAGTCTGCATCCCAGCGTCTGTCCACTTAGAGAAGATGAGCTGGGGAGACTTTTAAGTGGAGGCTATTATGTGGTTACATGTGATTTGTGTGGTGTATGTTAGCGAGAAGGAGAGGCTGTCAGATAAGCAGAATTCTTGGAGAAAGGTTAGATGTTATATGATAGAGCCCAAAATGATCATCAAATCAGACATCAGCCCTTATGCTAATGAGACAAAACATAAATTTTCAAGTAAAGGAGGACCATCCAAGCTCTCTCCTGATGTCCTGGGAGTGCCAGGCATTTGTCTCTGTGTCCAAGAGGTGACCAAGTACTTGTAATACAATTGAGCAAGCTGTTCAATTACTTATTCTTAGTAGCTTAGCTAGCTGTCTTATTTTTGCTGTTTCATCCAAGAACTAACCATTATGAATTGTGGTTTACAATTACTTTTATAGTGGATTTAAAGATGAAAAATAATTTTAAAATGTACACTATTAATCTGAAAAGTTACCCTAAGCTTAAAATATTCCATTTTGGATTGGGCTCCCAACTCAATGGGAAATATGGTCTTGGATTTGTAAAAACATAACAACTCCACGCTACAGAGTCACTTGAAACAAGAGGTAGTAGTATTTTCTGATGCCTCTGTGAGGTTGTCATTGGGGAGGGTTTTAGAAACGCATCTGTGAGGCTGCAGAACAGAAACCAGGGCATATGATGTGTATCTTCCCACCCTAGTCAGATCCGGAAGTTAAATCGTTGCCCTTACAAGCAATCTGATCCTGTTCCTAGCAGGAGAAAAATAAAAAATCTGAAAACAACTAGGGGTAAATTTCTTCCATAGAAGTGGGGAAAATACTTGTTCTTAAAATGTGTTTCTAAATGGCTTGATATTTCATTGAGTTTATTTAAAATTAGCAGTTAGCTTAGTGCTTAGAATAAATATTTGCTGAAAAAATAAACACATTGAAAAGGTTGAACAAGGTCCTCCTACTCTGCAGATTTTTCTTCTTTATACTGAGGGATACGATGATGTTTGTAACAACCATCAAAATAATACAGAAAAGTAATTTAAAAACACAAATGGTCAGGTTTTGTGTATATTTCAGCACCCTAGATTTCTACTGGTTGTTTCCTCTTTGTGTCAGGTAGCAAGGATGGTTTGTGGCCCTACCCTGTGTGGTCCTCCAATCTTATGTGGACATACATATCTTTGTCTAACTCCTTCACACTACAAGTTCTTAACCTTTACAGTCCAGAGTGGGTCATCTTTATGTTTCTGTCTCATACTGTCAAAGACTCTGGAAGCATTTCTGCATTAGCTTTTCCCCTTCGTTTTTCACGAGAACCTACTGAGTTTGGTCCTGTTATGGTCTCCATTTTTTAACTTAGGGTGATAAAAGTCACAGATCATCAGTAGCTGAGTCAGAGTCTGAGCCCAGGGTGTCAGCCTCTGTGTGATAATCCTGCTCTTACCTCTACAGTCTCCAGGGAAGCTCTGGAAAAACTGGGACACCCGTGCATGTGCCTCAGGGACTCTAAAGGCCCTGGGGAAACATGAGCCAAACCTTCAAGTGTTATTATGGGGATCCCTTTATTTGAAATAGGAAACTGAGGGCCTAGTAAGAGGTGAGGTTTCTAAATGGCATGACAACTATTAAAACCAGGGTTTCCAGTTACCATCTAGATCCACTGACCTTCCCATGGATAACTAAAAGTAAATCACAGCCCACAGCCCACCTAAAACCAAGAAGCCTCGGGGAGAACCCAGGAAGAAGACATGGGCTAATACTCCCATTGCCTTTGGTCTGGCTAAAGAGGTCTCCTTCTAAGTGCTCATTTGGTTTTCTGACAAAGGCAGCTTTCACTTGTGCAGTGTGAATCTTCCACGAGATCCTAGATACACAGTTTACTTGAGTGGAAAAATGTTTTGGTATTCACAAACACTCACAGATCTTCCTCTGTTTAGAAAATACTTGGACCTGATACAAGTCTATGAGGCTGTAGCTTGAGCACTGGCTTGCCAACTGAGACTGGAGTGTCAGGCCTGGCTGCATGATCCTGGTCTCAGTGCTTCCTGTCTCAGACTTGGGTCTCCTTCTGTGAAGAGTGGCTAAACCGTTATGCCAGTGTAACTTTATGGATACCTCCTTACTCTCATTTTACAAGACTTGTCAAGTTAATGATCCTTTTCCAGTACTGACTCAGGTTAAAAGCTTGCAGCTCATAGGCTGCTGTCTGATATCATTGGAGTTTGTCCCTGCCAAGAGCAGCTGTGGCCTTTCTAAATTTCATTGTACTAGCTTTTCATTCTATGGAATTTATGTAATTTAATTATTTGATGGGATATTGCAGGTATATGGCTGCGAAACAGTTCTGCTTGTAAACATTTAAATGAAAAGGGTGAAATGCTATTGTTAAACACAGGTATAGATCATGGAGAACAGGGAGTCACCGCAGCTTAGTGCAGTGACCCCGGGACAGGAAGAGGGACCAGATGGAAAAAGTAGTGTGCTCCATAGAAACCCTGAAGTCTAGTTAATAGAATTGTATTAGTTTTGATAAACACTCCATAGCAAGCCATGGTGATGAGGGCGAGGAAGCTGAGTGAGGGCTCTATGAGAACCACACCAAAACATCTATGTAATGTTTACATTTTAATCAGTTAAAATTATTTCAAAATAAAAAAATAATAGGTACGAACAAGAGAGATTTTAAAGGTTGAGAACAATAATAAAGATCTGGAAGGTTTTATGTGGTATCTGTGAGTCATCACCATACTTTAAAAGCAAAAACGAAATGATGGAAGATCTGGTATGGGTGTAGACTGTGGAAGGGAACCCTGGAGGGCTACAGTTGATTCACAGTCAAGGAAAGGTATCATTATCAGAAGACTGGCAAGTCATGTTCTCTTAGCCGATTCTAGACTAAAGGGTAAGGGATATAAGTATGCTTTACTATTGGTACTTCCTTTGGCCAATTTTTGCCCCACTGACTGGATACTACACGGAATATGAGTTCTATTTCTAGGAACTTTCAAATCAAGAATACTTGAGGCATGGATGAATTCAAGACAGATCTTTGAGAATCACTTATAAAGAGTACACCTGAGATCTGAGCCTGATAAAATTTTACAATTGGCTTTCATATTCCCTGGGGTTTTCAGTTATTCCAAGTCACTTAAGTCTAAAAATGCACTCGACAACCGGCTGAATGAGAGTTTTGTAGAGTACACTAAGACAACTCAGCAATAACAATCTAATAATATCAAAGTTGGGCTGCGTCTTCAGAATTACCTAGCAACTTCTTTTGACACCTATTTTGTCTTTCTACATTAACAGTCTTCTGCCAGTAGCTGCAGGACTCATCATCTCTTTGGTCCGTCAATCGTTGAACAGCTTTAAAGTCTGTTTCTTCAAAGAGTTGAGCCACTGATGCTTGTTGACATCACTAGACATTAAGAAATTAATCTCTCTGAAATTTCCAGTTTCTCTCTGAGACCAAAGTTAGCAATTGTCTTAGTTAGCTTTTTTATTAGTGTAATAAAATCCATGGTAAAAAGCAGTTCAGAGAGGAAAGGACTTAACTCATCTTCAACTTCCAGGTAATAGCCAATTATTGAGGGAAGTGAAGGCAGGAACCTGGGGGTAGGAACAGAAGCAGGGATTCATGGAGGAACACTACTTACTGACTTTCTCCTTCTGGCTTGCTCAGCCTGTTTTCCTATACACCTCAGGACCACCAGCCCAGGGATGGCAGCGCCTATACTGAGCTGGGCTCCCCCGCATCAGTCATTAATCTAGAAAATGCCCACAGGCTTGATCCTGGGCCAACCAGATGAGGATATTTTCTCAACTGAGGTTCCCTTTGCCCCAAAACAGTCTTAATTGTGTCAAAACCAGCAATTATTAAAATTGAATAATTTCTATCATTATTGATTTGTCTGATTATCTATTTTCTCAGCAAATACAGAGTGAACGGTGAGCATATGGCATGCCCTGTTGGGCATAATACAAATAAACTAAAAATTCCATGTTAAATATATACCTACAATAGAAGTGGATGACAGAAGGAGGTAAATTTACAGAAAATAAACAGAAATTAAGAGCAACATCAAAATAGAGAGCTGCAATAGAGATCTTGAATTCAAAATGACTCCTAGGCCTGGGTAGGCAGAGAAAGCTCAACTCATGGAGCCTTTTAGCCAAAGGGAATAGATACTGCAAAGGTCTAGAAGTAGAGAGACCTTAGGGTTCATTAGGTTGGAACCAAAGGAAGTATTGTGTGACTAAAAGGGAGGGACTAGATAGAGGGAGTGAAGGTAGCATCTGGAGTCTATGGCTATGAGATTGGATCTGATGCTGAGAACAAGTACCCAAGTTCTGGTAAGATGTCTGATGGGTGGTCACTGAATGAGGAGGTCGGGTGTGGGAACAGGAGAATGTGCTAGGAGTATTTAAGCCAACTGAGGATGTACTATGCAAAGATGGAAGCAATGGAAGAAGCCAAGGCATTCTGAAGGTGAGTGTGAATAGAGCCCATGGATGGACTGAAGTTCATATGCAAAGGCACAAGGAGAGGAGAAGATACAATCTATTGTGCTCACACTATACTTAGGGATTGCCTTTATATGCTGCTGTAGATTCTACAGAACTCATGGGAGTGAGTAGTAGTGCCTTAATTTAAGTTCTTGGATACTGGAAGGTGAAGAAACTCAATGACATGCCAAGGGTTACACAGTTCATAAATCAAAGATTTTTAACTCAGGACTTCTGACTCAGACTTTTCCAAAAAGGGAGTTCTTATTTTTTATGCTTATCAGAGAAAAACCAAATAAACAAAGAAACAACTAAATTCTCTTACCCATGCTGCTTTTAAACATGGAGTGAAACAATGCAAAGTGAGAGGAGGCAGCCAGGGCAGCAGAAGTCAACCTACTCATGCCTACCACCTGGAGATGGCACAATCATGACTCCAAAGGAGAACACACACTTCTTCCATTAATTTAATGGACAAAGCAAGCCTCAGTCTCCACATCCCTTCTCCTCTGTGTATAATTCATCTGTGAAGGCATTCCACTCGGGAAATGTGTGACCTTTACCCACCATGCCACACTTAATTGGATGCTTCGCCTGAAAAATCACAGTGCTGTTTAACTTTTTTTTAATACCCACAGCCTTTCTGAAACATTTATCCCAGTTCCTTAAGGTCTGTTTTGTTGAAACCATTTTACAAAAATAAATCATATCAAAGGTCTTTTTTTAAAAAAAAATCATTTCTAAGACTCTGCTTGCAAGACTAAATATTTTTAACACCATGGCAACATGGTCAGGACTCTGGCTAATGTATCCAGTCTTGTACCAGAGTTCATACTTAATAAACTTCTGCCATGGACAAATGGGCTACAAAGAAGCAAGGAGCTAATAAATTAGGCATGGTCAATAATCATTCAACTCTGATCTTCTGGAGCTTCCTCAAAGGTGATAAATGAGCCATTGTCCCAGCGGATCAGCTGCTCACGTCTCTTGTAAGAACTACCCTCAGCTGATATTTGCCGGAGTTCCTCATCATGCTCCTTACATTGGACCTTCCTGTACTTGCCCAAGCTGAGTTGGGTAGATAGAGGAATATGATATCTTCACTTTTTCAGCTGAGATGCTGCACAGAGGCTAGTAGGAATGTGTCAAACTTGGATAACTTATCTTGAAGTCAGTAGGTGGCAGGAACAGAGCCTGTAGAATCCCTAAATTCAATGCACCATTGAACCATAGTTATCACATATGAGTGAACTGGTTTATGTTATTCATGAGGAAGGGCTGTGTATAGAAGGGGTATACACACTTAGTTTATATAATAAATACCATGCAGGCAAAGGAAAGCACCTCTCCTTCTTTAGCCTGTTAGTCTTGTCTCTTCAGTGACATGGCTTTTCACCAACTTAAAATAACCATTTTGGAATTTCACAGTACCACTATTACACTTTTAAAATTTTCTTTGTGGAAAGTAAATGATGGTGTTCTCTTCCCTTCACTCTCTCCTCTACCTCTACCATCCAGAGTTCTACAGTCGTTACAACTGAAGCTTTGCCCAAAAACTGCTTTTCCCCCTATGTGCTTATCATTAAATGAACTTCCACTTATTGGTGATTAAGCACATGTTTTTTGTTCCAATTATGACATTCAAGAACACCAGATGAATTAACTAAACACTTGTTAAGAATATTCATCCTAATTCCATGGTTGTGACCTAGCCTGGAAGGTTTTTCTCTTTGTACCTGCCTGTGATCCTGAGCTCTTAATCTAACCTGGGGACACTTCACCTTCCTTGTCTACTGGACCTTTTGTTTCCCATAACCAGTGCCTTCTGCCTAATGGGAGAGCTTGTCTCTGTGAACATTTGGAGGATGGCCACATATGGAGATCAGGACGTACCCTTCTCAAAATGCTTTGAGTCTTTCCTCATGTCTGACTGATAGAGTGGGCACAGTAATCAGCACTGGGTGTGATACTCCCCCCAGAATCAGGTCCTTTCATAGCTCTCTGGCAATGAAATGATGTTTTCTACCTTGTAGGACAGTTGACAGTTTACTGTTTACTGAGTGCTGTTGAATAGGAGTTTTCCCAGAATGTAAATGGTTTAGCTGATTTGGTGAATTCATATTTAAAATAACATTTTTTAATCTTTCCCAAATCCTTAACCTAATTATTATATCCACTGAGAGTAGACCATAATGTATGCTTTTAAACTAAGTGATTAAACTGGGTGGTGGTGGTCCATAACTTTAATCCCAACACTCAGGTTTCAGAGACAAGTGAATCTGTGGAGGTCTACCTGGTGAACAGAGCAAGTTCCAGGACAGCCAGGCCTACACAAAGAAACCCTGTCTGGAAAAAACCAACCAACCAACCAACCAACCAACCAACCAACCAACCAAGCAGACAAACACTAAGTTGTAAGTATAAAAGTCATATATACACATTCAAAGAACTGAACTATGTCTATTATACCACTCTATGCCTGTGTTAAAAGTTATATGCCATATTTAAAATTATATGAGTGTTGTTTAACCATATGATGACCCTTGGGAAAATACAGAGCTATATGAATGAATTCACCTACCATTTTATATGATGATGTATTGACTATAGTTTTAAAGAACTTCAAGGTTTTCTTGAAATTGAGTTTCACTTATATGCACTTATCGAGTTATAATTAAGATTTTGAGGTAGAAGGTTCTAGGCTTGCACAGACAGAGGCTTGACCAGTAGCGTTGGACTAACTTGGTTGGCACAAAAAATAAGTACACAAGAACTAAAATGCCTATAATTGGATAGGACTTGGAAGATGGCTTAGTCAGCAAAATGCTCACCACACAAACAAGGGGACCTGAATTCAATAACTAGCACCCAGGTGGAAAAAGCCAAGCACAGAGACTAGACAGGCTTAGTCCTAATGAATTCCTAATGCTGACAGGGGAAGTTGACACAAGGCCTCATCCCTAACACAGAAGCTATCCGTAACTGATAACTACTCACAAAGAAAATACTAGTTTTCTCCAAGAAATCAGAAGTTACACAAACTCACTTTAGGACAGGCCCCATACCCAGCAGTAGATGCCAACACAAACCAAGCTCAGTTATATGTTTAGAGGGTTCTATTTTCCCCTTGCTATACTTTGTTTTGGCATTTTTTTCCCTTTTACCTTATAGATTTTTTCCTCCTGTATTATGGTTTCCTATTTTGTCTTTACACGTTTTCTCTGTGTGCAAATGTGTTTGTCTCAGAACCTAAGTGTTTCTTGTGCTTTTTCTTTGGTTCTTTTGTTTACTTGCTTTGACCTTTTCTGGTTTGTATTATTATCATTATTATTATTTTCTAGATGTCTGTTTATTCTAATGAGAGACAGAAAGGGTGTGAATTTGGGTTAGTGGGTAAGTGGGAAGGATCTGGGAGGAGTTGGGGGAGGGGACACTGTAATCAGAATATACTGTATTTTAAAAAATCTTATTTCAATTAAGAAAACAAACAAAACACATGGCTCTAATCTCGGCACCAGGAAGGAAGGGACAGAAGGATCATTGGTGTTTGCTGTCCACTCATTCTAACAAAATTGGGTACTTCCAGGCTCTGTGAGAATTGAAATGACAGAGGAGGATGCCTGACATTCACCTCTGGCTTTTGTATTCATGTGCACACGCATGTGCACACACGCACCCACACGATTTTGAAAATAATAATGCCGATCAATGGGGTAACTACAATTTGAATAAGCATAGAGACATTTCCACTTTCAATATTAGAGTAAGTGTTTGTAATGTTTACTGAAGGCCCAGCCTATGTGTTTCACCAAACATCTCATTTAGGAAAGCCTTAGAAACATTAGCACATGAGGACAAACATTTCCAGCGTAAATATTTGTAGAGCAAGACCTGAAAGTAAAAAGGTCAACGCATTCTTGCTTTTCTGAAGCCATCTAAGTACATTTCTAAATATATCTAAATGGGACATAAGAGAGGATGTTCACATGTATATTCTTAAATATTTAGAGGAAAAGATCCAGTCAGGAACACCATGAAGGTTATATATGCAAACTTGTATCTCTGCCAACATTCACAAACCTGAGCATCTTGTACTGTGGTTAACTAGGACTGACATTGTCCAGGCACAGGACCGACCGTGCTAATACTGCTTTGTTTTCAAGGAAAGATTTGATAAAGATCTCATTTATTATAGGGCTCAATCTTAATGAGAGGGAATGTTAAATAACTACTTTTAGCTAGAAAGGCAAAGCACTTTTAGTTTTAGATTATTTTTCAAGGATGTGCGGGCTTCTCAACATCTACCCAAAGAATTCCTATCTCAGTTTCTGATTTAAACACTAATCCAGCTTTCTTATTTTATAAGTAGAATGAAATTTTCCCATGACAAAATACTATCACAGGAGCACATCAAAGAAATGTGTATTTGGGGTGGGCACATTCCACCCTAAATCCCAGTGACCACTGGTATCATTTAGTTTGAACTTGAGGCATCAAGGCATCAAGGAAGACCTGCTTGTGTATGTGGATGAAAATCTCAATGAAGGTGGCATGTTTTCCCCGCAGTGCCAAGACCAATGGTATGAGCAAGTGCTAGCTAGCACTGATCATTCAGCGCCTCCTATTAGGGTCATACAATAATGGTTATTTACCAGCAACTGTATAGTTACCTTGAAAGTTTGATAGTAATTCTGTGGTGGTTCAAATAAAAATGGTTCCCAAAGGCTCATAGGGAGTGGCACAATTAGGAGGTGTGGCCTTGTTGGAGGAAGTGTGTCCTATGTAGGTGATCTTTGAGGTTTCAAATGCTCAAGCCAGGCCCAGTATCACTCTCTCTTCCTGTTGCCTGCAAATCCAGATATGGAGCTCTCAGCTACAAGTTCAGCACCATGTCTATCTCTGTGCTGCCATGCTTCCTGCCATGATGATAATGAACTGAATGTCTAAACTGTAAGCCAGCCTTAAACGTTTTCCTTTGTAAGAGTTGCTGTGATCACGGCATCTACTCATACCAATAAAATCCTAACCGAGAAAATACCATTACTTCATTCTTGACAAACTGCACTTAGTAGATGTATTTTGTAAAACACTACATGATAAGTAAATAAAAGAAAAAAGCTGCTATTTCATTCTTTAAGCTGATAGTTGCTGTTTTAAACAGAGTTAAATCTTATTTATTTCAAAATTAAAGAACTTCCAAGGGCTTCTAATTGTCTCATGCACACAATGGACCTATATAATATGATTTTTAAAATGTTTATTTGATGCATATGGCTATCTTCCCTGCATGTATGTCTGTGCAGCTTGTGTGTACAGAGCCAGAGGAGGCCAGAAAAGAGGGATGACTATCCCGGGACTGGTGTTACACAGTTGTGAGCTGCCACTGAGTTCAGGTAAGTCGTCTGGAAGGGCAACCACCACTGAGTCATCTTCCTAGCTTCCATGGTATGATTTTAATATATAGCACTTTAATATTTATTTAGTGTTCAAATAATTCTCTCAGCAGGTAAAGTATTTGCCACCAAGTTTGATGAGCCAAGTTTGATCCTAGGGACTTACATGGTAGAATAAAAGAACCAGGTCTTTTGAGTTGTCCTTTGGCCTTAACATGTGTACTCTTGAATGCATACATGTGCTCACACACACCAAAAAAATGTAATTAAAATTTTTGATATTTATCTGTCCTACAGACTTTAAAAAAAAATAAATAAATCACACTTCACCCAACATTATTGATGCTTCTGCTTCGGGAATCCTACAAAATATAGCCTCAGTTAGGTTGGGTGTGTTTATAATTGTATGTGTGTGTGTTTGTGTGTGTGCATGTGAGCGTGGGTGTAGGGCTGGATGTATCATATACAATTAGAGAGAGGATCCATGCCATGATGCATTTTTTTCCAGTTTATAACAAATTAGCACAGATAATAAGTGGCATAAGACACCAAAATACATCTTACGGTTCTGCATGGTAGAAGTTGGACACATGCCTTACCCTTAGCTATCCTAAAATCAAGGCTTTGACAGGCTATATTCCCTGCTAGCTCTAGGAAGAGTCTGCTCCTTGCTTTTTCCAATTCCACAGGCTTCATACATTCCTTGGCCCACTGCCCGTTTCCTCCATTGTCAAAGCCAGCAATATTGCATCCCTCTGATCATTCTTCTGTAGTTATGTTTCCCTCTGATCACAGGCAGGGAAAGCTTTCAGCTTTTAAAGATTCATTTTAAAGATTCATGTGATTAGATTAGTTCCACTTGGCCAGGCCTGAATAATCTCCCCATGTCAGCATCTGCACAGTTCCCCTTTTCCATGTAAGGTAACATAATCATGGATTCTAGGAACTGGTTTTTGTTTTTTTGAGATTGATTGGTGGGGCATTATTTCACCTACCACATATGAGTTGGTAAGAATTCCTTGAGAGTTCTGACCAACAGACAACGTCAAGAACTAAGATCATGGGCACTTGCCATTTCTCAATGATTTCCTATAATGTAATAGTACTGAGGAAATCAAAACCATTGTCTAAGAAATGTGGAGTAAACCAAGTAAGTGTTTATCAACATCAAGAGTTAGCGCTTTCTTCACAAAGGAAGGACATTCGCCTGGGAATGAGATACTCCCCAGTCACAGCCAGCTGGCTGCTGAATAGCAGGGATCAACTCTATAGGTTATAGTCATAACAGTAAAAGGGGTCTATCTCTAATTGTCGTTATCAAAGGAACCATTTATTCATTGTTTGTATTATGCAGGTGCTATATATCCAGATTTCCCAGTAAGAAAATTAAGTGAGTTTTAGGTTTTTTTTTCTTGACAATGACTCATTGTGTGGCCCAAGCTAGACTGGAACTTGAGACAATTCCCCTCCCTAAGCATCCCAAGTGCTAACATTACAAGCATGAGCCACCATACCCAGCTGAAATGGAGTATTTTAGTTAATTTCTTGTTTATGCATGTGCATGTTGGTTGAAGATTGAGTCTAGGGCCTTTTGATGCGAGTCATATACACAACCATTGACCCATCTGTAGGTGACTTTTTATAGTTATACTACTTAATAAGATTTTACCTTCACCAAACCAATAAAATGTACACGTGTGACTCCACAGCCTGAATCCTTTTCGCTTTAAGCTTCACTAAACATTTATAGTGAAAAATATGAAATTCAGGGGAAGATATTCTCATTAACATGAATTTCTACCACACATTTTATGTATCTACAATATATATACAAGGAAATGCCATCTTACATGCTGAAAATGTAAACAAGTAAGGAAATAGTCACCAACTGTGGTAGTGGAGGTAGAGTTTGACAGCTTTCACATCCATGTGGGAGTCCAGGGAAGGGAAATGCACACAATAAAGAAAATAATTCAGAAACTCTTTTAGAGGCATCTAAAGAAATGGATGAATGAGAGAAATGGATATTGGGTGGGAACCAGGTTGTTCAATGCAAATAAAGAAGACATGGGAAATTAATGGGGACAACAATGAGTATGTCTCTGTCTCAGACAGTGCTCCTGGGCTGTGTCACCCATCATTAACAGGAGAAACCTGAGTTCTCCAGTTGGTGAAGGTAGTGTTGGGACATGAATGTATAACACAAGCTTTCTTAGGCACAGGGAGGATGTGTAGAGGACCTAAGCTATATCCTAGCATTATATCTAGTTTGAAATATGGCTGGATCCTTACCTGTGAGCCAACAGCCAACGACTTTAACACCAAGGTCTTCAGTTTCTTTATCTTGGGAGAAGTCAAAAGTAACACTAATGCCAAAGGACTATAAGGACTAAGAGATAATGAAAAGAATCTGAGAATAATAATCACACAATACATTTCGGTTGAGGCTCTTATCAATTCCTCTATGTTTACTCCACAAAAACTGGGTCTTGTCTTTCAGGAAGAATTTTATTGACTACTTCCGAGACCCACTTTAGTTATACTTGTATGCCCACCAGCCGTAGGTTAAATTTACATCGCTTCTGGCAAGGTGTGGTTGATGCTACTAAACATTACTGTTTTCTAAAATGTGGTGTCATGCCTGTCCAGAGACCCAGAGTCTGACACCACTTGAAACTTGCTAATCACATCTGGTTTAGCTTTAGACATTTTCTGGGATTTTGCCAGCAGCTACGACATTTTAATGGCTACAATAAACCTCAAAGCCTCATCAAATCTTTGCTGTATGTGTGAAAATTATGTCCTCTTCAATTAAACATTCAATCTGGGTTCACACCAAGGCCTTATGGAAATGGAGGTGAAACTGACTGGGGACTGGAGATGAAACGGACCGCCTTGATCCTCGCCATCTCGCCAGATGCTATTTAGAAGAAAAAGAAATTCATTAGAGAAACCAGGCTCTGTGTTTTCTTTAAATATTTACTGGGTACCTTTCATGTGTTAGAAACACTGGCATCTCTAAAGATTAGCAGGGCATTTTTGTTTAAATATTCAATGTGTGTGGGGTGGGGGGTGGTGTTCCCTCCTTGGTGTTTGTGGGACTTCATGTGTCTGGGGGAAGCACAGTTTAGGGAAGGGTAATAACCCAGGTGATGCTCAGTCTTCCTTCCAAAAGTTGGTCTCCAAGCTCTTGTGGCTGCTTAGAGTGACTTAGGGGAGTGTCAGTAGAGGCCAAAGTGATACTCAGCAGCATCCCTAGACAAAGTGAGGTGCCTGGGAAACCTGCCTGTCCACTCTCCTCCCATTCCCTTGCTATTCAACATCAAGCTCATATAGACAAGGGCAGCCATGAAGATGTCTGAGAAGATAGCCCCTGGCAGGAGAGGGTAAAATCAAACAGAGATCAAGTTTCTTATCAAACATCTCTGAAGGGTCAGGTCAAGGGCTTTACAATGGGCAGAGAGACAGGATTAAGAAGTGACTCTCAGGGATGGCCTCTATCTTGGATCCTTATTCTGTACTACAAGACATTTGCTGCCATCCAAGAAGGTGCTCTGCCTCCTAAGTCTACCCCTGTAAAAGTACAGAGAAGACTCCATGAGATAGCTTTCTTATTTTTTTTTATTACAGTACAAATTAACCAGTACAAAATATCAGAGCTAAAGATAAAGCTGTCATGTTCTTACAGAAGAACCTAAAGTTCATATATATCCCTGTATGAAGGGTCCACTCGGTTGACTTCATTCTCTCCACATCATCAACAATGGGAGTGGGTGTGGGGAGGAATCAGAATGCTCCTTTAAGAATAATTTACAATGTTAAAAGTATAACCGCTATCCATACTTGAAAAAGTTTTATGCCAAAAGTAAAAAATAAATAACTCCCCCTGGTCCTATGGGCAACTCACTCCCAGGTTGCTTCCATGGTCAGGCAGGTCTCAACCTGAAGAGTGGAGTATTGAAGCACGCTTTCACAATAAACATTTTTTTTAATGTTTATTTTATGTTTTAGTACAAAAGTACTCCTGGTTGAAGCTCTTCATTTCTTCAAGCTTTCCTTCTGGCATCTGGGGGGTGGGGGTTCTATTTCCACATTAACACACTCCCTAGAGTCTCCATTAGTTCACAACAGCGCCAAAGCTAGTTTTTATACTCCTGGGCAAAAAGATGTCTCCACAATGAAAACACAGGGCTCAAGGGATGCCAAAGGAAATCCCTGCCCAAGAGACACATACTTTCACCTTCTAAAAAGCCACACACAAAGAAGATAGAACAAAAGAAAGAGAGAGGGGGGGAGGGAAGGGAAGGGAAGGGAAG
>NW_021604618.1:16150304-16179556 GCF_004785775.1 Grammomys surdaster | reverse complement strand
GGGGGGGGGGAGGGAAGGGAAGGGAAGGGAAGGGAAGGGAAGGGAAGGGAAGGGAAGGGAAGGGAAGGGAAGGGAAGGGGAAGGGGAAGGGAAGGGAAAGGGAAGGGAAGGGAAGGGAAGGGAAAGGGAAGGGAAGGGAAGGAAAGGGAAGAAAAGAGAAGAGGCAGGGCAGCTCTCAGGTTTTTGGATTTGATTTTTAAAAATGCATATTTAACAGAACATTTAACGTGAGTTTTTTATTATTATGAAAATGTGACAAGAACATATCTTTATATATACATATATGTGTACATGTACATATATATATATATGTGTGTGTGTATGTATAGTAAAAGGAGCTTAGAATATATATGATATGTTATTTGATAGGCCTGATCAAAGCAGAAGACACATGCCTCTGACTAAAGACAATTTCCCTAAGGCTCAACTTTCTCATCTCTAAAATGACATTAATATAGTTCCTGCTTATCATGGTTGTTCTAAGAATACTATAAGAAAATGGTATGCTTGCAACAAGCACCCATTATTACTAAAGCTCTAACTACTGACTATCAGAACAAGGAAATTACGGAGTTGGGGAAAGAGTAGGGAAAGTGCTTGCTTTGTAAGTATGAGGACTCAAGGTTGAAGCCCAGAACCTGGTTTTAAAAAGCAGGCATGGTGTTGAGCACTTACAATCCTAGGGCGGTGAGGTGGAGGCCAAACAGATCCCTGGGGCTTGTTTGCAAACCAGTGTAGCCTATTTCGTGAGTTCTAGGCCAGTGAGAGATCATGGCTCAAGGACAAAACAAAAAACTAAACCAACAAGATGAGAGTTGACACCACAGTTGCCTAGCCTCCACACACACTCAGACATGGGTGCTTGCAAATGCCTCCAAACACAAACAGGTGAGCATATGGAAGTAAAGGATGATATGGTGAGACACAGAGATATCAAGTGATCAATGGTGAAATCAGAGGATTTACTGAATGCAGGTACTGCCCAGAGACGTGACGGTCCATGATGGCCACAGGAGCCCATGAGGGATCTCCACTGCATCCACTCCATGAGCCAGCCATCAGATGAAACTGTCCTAAGAAGTCGCCCTTGCAATGATCATAATAATCCCCATTACCTTCTAGTTGACGCTTCAGTTTTCTCAAATCCTTTATAAGGTCTTCAAATTTGACTTGGGAGGCCAGGAAGAAATCCTGTGGCTCAGGCAGTGGGAAAACACTCTTGTCTGTTCCAGCTTCCTAAAAGACAGGATAAGCAAGAGAATGTTCTACTTCCCACATGTCGCTTTAGTTGACATTCCAAAGCATCAGTGAGAAAAAAAAAAAGCTCAGTCACATGGTTAAAAGGAATCATGGTACTGCTTTCCTAAACCAGGACCCTGTCTGTACTTTGAAGCTTTTGACTCCATTATGGTATCTTTTTGCTCTTCCTGGCTTTGAGATTCGCTATGGTGCTGGCTTGGGCTGCATTTCGATTTCGATCTTACCTTATGAGTGCAAGAGGAAACTGTCAGGTATATTCTACTCTAGTTCTCTCAATTCCCATGGAAAAAGACGGGGGGAACACATGAAAGTACTTACACTGAAAGTCTCTGTTTGAGTTACACATGCTAGCAATTAGATAACTCATCTTGGGGTGTGCCAGTGGGTGTGGGGTGGATAAGAAGGCACTGGATAGGAGATTCTACCCCTTCCTTTACTCACCCCTTCTGCAGCTTAAGCTATGATGAATGTGTGCACAATATGACCTGTGTGTGTATGTAAAGTGCATCTAACTGCTGTTGGCTTATTGTAAGAGTTATCTGCAGCAGGTATGGTTGGGTATAGTTTTGACAAGGTCTACAGCTTTATCTGACGGATGATCTGAGCTGTGAGTTATCTTAAGTGACAAACACTTCAGATATACTGAAACCTAAGGAGAACCTTATATATCCTCTGCAGCCTAGGCTATTTTCTCCTGAGTTGTTTAATGTAAGCTCTGTCTTGCATATCTTAGACAGTCTTTGCTTGTTTCTCTCTCTGCACACACGACTTTGCCAGCTGCCCTTCGCATTCCATCTCTCCTAGTGCCATCAGAAGTAACTCCAAATGCCAAAACTGCTTTACAAGGCACTTTCTGATCTGGCCTCTGTCTACAGTACCAGCTTTAGACCTACCTTCCCCCAACTTCAAGTCCTACCCCTGAACTTTCCTGAAACAAGTGAAAAAGCAAGTCTCTTGCCTCTAGGCCTTTACCTACAAAGCTGTTCTTTTTCATCTCCCTAGAATTTCCTTATGACTCCTTGTTCATACTCATCTTTCAAGTATTAACACAAACAGTACTTCCTCAAAGATTTCTAGGACCTCACCAAACTTGTGTGTTTCTCTGTGTTATTCAAGAGTGTCTGATCCTATCGCCATAGCACTTATTGCTATTAATTTAGAAATTTAGCTTTAGACTGTATGTCTGATGTGTCACTGGAGTATAAACCCACCAATGTAAGGACTCTTTCTTACACTTGGTACAGTATATAATATCTGATATATCAATAAATGGTTTTGGTTGGTAGGCACCACAGCAGACAGTTCATGAAATATTCCTCTGTGAAGTCAGCAAGTTTACCATAAGACACATAACTATTTTAACATATATAATATGTGTGTATGCATTTAGTTTTTGAGAATTAATTTTATGAATTTCATACATGTATAAGGTGTGTTTGAGCAAATCTATTCCCTCTTCCTATGCTCCTTAAAAATTTCCCTTAACTTCTTTTCTCTTCCAACTTTTCCTGTTTTCTTTTGAGAATACTGAGGCCACTTAGTACTGTCTTGTGTGCAAAAGCAGGTAGGATCGTCCCTGAAGAAATGTCTTGTCAGTAAAGGGTGGGACTTTTTGAGCTCCTCCACCATCCACATTGGAATGTGGGCTGTCTTGACCTTGTACAGGTCTTCTGCATGTAGTGTGATACAGAAGTCCTGCTACTGACCACTCCACAGTACCAGTCATGTAATTTATGACTATGTTTTCCTATCGTTTCAGGAATTGCCTGGACCCTTACCCATTCTCTAAGTCAGCAATTCTCAACCTGTAGGTCACAACTCCTTTGGAGATTGAATGACTCTTTCACAGGAGTTACTTAAGACCATCAGACAACACAGATCTTTATGATTCATAACTGTAGCAAGATTACAGTTATGAAGTAACAACATAATTTTATGGTTTGGGGGTCACCACAACATGAAGGGTCGCAGCACTAGGAAGGTTGAGAACCACTACTCTAAGTCAGGTTCATTTGGATGTTTGGGGAAGGTGACTGCCTTTATTTTATCAGTACTTAATCTACCACATACTTCTCAATCTTCCTATATTTATTTTTATACTTTAAAAACATCTGGAACATTGTGAATGTCAAGTGTGAATGTGATGTGAAAAGCCGTCTAAGGCACTCATGGAGACCCACACTGGAGGAATTCAGCTCTAATACTCCCTAAGCTGTGTGTCCATCTCTACCATGGCTTCAGGTTTTTTCATAAGGTGAAAAAAGAGAAAGTGCTGGTGATGAGTCAGCCTGGTAAGAGGTCTGTCTAGTCAAAGCACTCAGAGTTGAGAAAGTGTCATCTCTGCATGCTTTTCTTCAGCCTATACAGACCTATACATCCAATGTCAGGCAGAAGAATCAGGAAGCTGAAAGGACTCACCTTTCCTCAGGTCATTGCTAATCATCACAGACCACAAAAAAAAAAAAAAAAAATCAATTCTTCTGCCCAAGGGAAAAGGAGCTTCATAAAATACACAGTTCCACACTTTCCTTGAGTGCTCTGTGCTCTGCAGTGAACACTGGGAGGGCACTGCACAAATGTGGATGGGGCTTAATCTGCAACTATACTTACTATATTTTGTTCCACAGAGGCAACTCTATTGCATCCTGCACTCTGACTTCGAAGCTCTCACTTTGGAAGCCTGAGTGAAGATTCTTTAAAGGTCTCCAATGATTCATTTTGCTTGTTCTGCGGATAGTGTAAAGTCACCAATGATCCTGACATTGCTCCTTTGAGAGCTGCAATTCCCTGTTGACTTTTTAGCATCTACCTCGGTGGTGTGCAATAAACATTAACCACAGATTGTTAATGTAAACATCATCAAAATTGACAGATGTAAGGCACTAGGTGTGAGGAAGTAGGTGGTTTTGTTTTTGTGGAGAGAGAGAGAGAGAGAGAGAGAGAGAGAGAGAGAGAGAGAGAGAGAGACAGAGAGAGAGACAGAGAGAGAGAGAGAGACAGAGAGAGAGAGAGAGAGAGACAGAGAGAGAGAGACAGAGAGAGAGAGAGAGAGAGACAGAGAGACAGAGAGAGAGAGAGAGAGAGAGAGAGAGAGAGAGAGAGAGAGAAAGGTTGGGCTTCAGGAAATAGCAGCAGCAGGCATGTCTGAGCATACTCCAGGTTCTGACAGCAGGTACCTACAAAGCAGAATTACCTCGAGGAATCCTAGGAGGTGACATTTTTAATTCCAATTGGGCAAGATCAGATTTGCCTCTATCCAGTGATCTATTCTTCATAGAAAGGCTGAAATTAGTCCATGTCATATGAGAGTTGCCTTTGTGGCAGAAGAATTTATTTTTTTTGTGGTCTGTGATGATTAGCAATGACCTGAGGAAAGGTGAGTCCTTTCAGCTTCCTGCTTCTTCTGCCTGACTTTGGATGTATAGGTCTGTATAGGGTGAAGAAAAGCACGGAGAGATGACACTTTCTCAATCCTTTAAGGATTAGGATGCAAAAAAATACTTATGGAAGGAGGGCCATGAAATATTGACCAAGTGATTGGCTTTACTGTAGTTCCCACCTTTACAAATGCACATTCATCATGCATAGTAATTGATGGTTAAAAAGAATCATAGCCCCAACATCCTAAAATAATAATGAAAATGTATTATTACATCTCATTCCAGGATTTGAGTGTATATGTGTGTGAGTGTGTGTGTGTGTGTGTGTGTGTGTGTGTGTGTGTATGTGTGTGTGTGTGTGTGTGTGTGAGTGTGTCTTGCTAGTTTTGTGTCTCAACTTGACACAAGCTGGAGTAATCACAGGGAAACAAGACTCTCTTGAGGAAATGCCTCCATGAGATCCAGCTGTAAGGTAATTTCTCAACTAGTGATCAAGGGTGGGAGGGGGCATTGTGGGTGGTGCCATCCCTGGGCTGATAGTCCTGGGTTCTATAAAAAAGCAAGCTGAGCAAGCCAGGGGAGGCAAGCCAGTAAGTAACATCCCTCCATGACCTCTGCATCAGCTCCTGCTTCCTGACTTGCCTTACTTCCAGTCCTGACTTTGGTGATGAACAATGTGGAAGTGTAAGCTGAATAAATCTTTTCCTCGCCAACTTGCTTCTTGGTCATGATGTTTTTGTGCAGGAATAACCTGACTAAGACACACACACACACACACACACATATGTATATGTGTATGTATATACATGTACTATATATATACACTCACACATATATACATACACACACACACATATTTGAAACACATGCATATAATGCATATAATTTTTCCTTGGTTTTTTGAGACAGGGTTACTCTGTATACTCCTGGCTGTCCTGCAACTTACTTTGTGGATCAAACTGGCCTGGAACTCAGAGGTTCACTTGCCTCTGTCTCCCTGCTAGAATTAAAGGTGTGTGGTCTTCTCTGTGCATGCATATAGTTTACAAACAGACAAAATACTCTCCAGGGCCACTACATTGTGTCTTAAACACTTTCAATAGCGGTATGCTATCCAATTTGATGATTCTAACATGATTCATTTGACTTCATGGTTATCCACGGGATACCTACTATTGCTATTACTAATTATCGAAATTATTATAATTATCTTCAGTTATAAATCCCTAGAAAATGTATACCTACTTCCAGACCTTTTGATACAGGAGAGCTGAAATCTTGTGAGCACATATGTATCAATTAAGAAAAGGTATCCCCTAAAAGACTGCTGGATTCTGTTGTTTTTAATTCCTGGACAATCGTCCATAATGTGATTTACATAGTACCTGCATCATTTTTACCTTTTGAGAAACCATGCTCAGGGATTCTAAAAAGCCCCTAACCTTGGCAATACATTTTTTTTTAACTTCTAGAGTGACTGTCCTAATGGGTGTGTTAGCATATCTCACCACGGCTGTGACTACTAATCATTTATGCTGGACATTTTTGGTATACATGTTGATCATTACTGTGCTCTTTATTTATATTAAATTATATTATTTCTTCATATGGGTCTACTCTTCACTGAAAAGACCATAATATGTCATTGTGAGTTTTCTCCCCAAGGCCTCCAAATATGTTATTTCCTGAGGAGAATATTAAGAGGGAAACCATAATTTTATAAAATGACATGAGTTAGGAGGCTAGAGGGATGGCCCTGTGACTAAGAGCATTTGCAGAGGACCTGGATCTACTTGCCACCATCTACACAGCAGCTCATAACAAGCTGTAACTCTAGATCCAGGGGTCTGATGCTTTCTTCTGGCTTCTGCAGGTGCCATGCATGTACATGCTATATTTATATGCAGACAGACAAACCTCATATGTGTAAGATAAAAATAAATAAATCTTAAAAGAAAAAAGACTTGAGACAAAGATAGTTCTGGTCCAGGTGGAAAACAGAGTCTCAGGTCTTGACTCACTTCAGGTGGAGCGCCATTTCTGTTTGAGTACAAACATTGTATTGGAGGCACACATAAAAGACTGTGAGATGGTTAAGGGCAGCGTTCATTCCTCAAGCTGTGGGTTGTGACCCATTTGGAGTAGTACAACTCTCTTACAGGGGTCCCATACCACATATCCAACATATCAGATACTTACATCACAATTCATAACAGTAGCAAAACTAGAGTTATGAAGTAGCAGTGAAATTATGTTACGGTCGGGGTCACCACAACATGAAGAACTGCATTAAAGAGCCGCATTAGGAAGGCTGAGAACCACTGGTCTAGAGAGAACTGCCTAGAGCCAGGTAGACCTAGAGTTAGGACATGAGGTGGGATGTACAGGAATTCTCTGAGAGAGTGGCTTTAATCCCCCCAGGAGCTGGGCTAAGCAGGAACCAAAATGGAGTGACCCTGGAAACAACTTAGCTGGCAGGAAGCAAACGGCAACTGAGGAGTGTGCATCTCCACAGCCGGGTAACTAACAATCATTAAAACTTTGACGGAAAAAAGGGAGACGTTAACTGGGGTGCAAATAAGCCTGGTTGCAGATACACAGGTTGAGTATCAGGCAGGGTGGGAGAAATTACTAAAGCGTTCATGAGCACTGTAGTTTGCCTGCTAGGCAGAATTAGACCTGGGAATAAGGCACTAGAATTTTGGTTTTACTTTTGTTCCTGCCTAGGAGCTTTGCTCTGGTTTCAGGGCTAAAGTCCTTGCCACACTTTCTCTTGAGACTTTTGTCATTTTATATCAATTGCTTTAAAAAAAAACAAACAAAACAAAAAAAACAACTAACAACAGCCTTTTGTCCTTCACAAAGTGAGGACTCTCTGTTCTTAGTTCACTAAGAACAGAAGAAATAAAGGAGAAAATTGTGTTTAGGAATAGTCTCATGGAAGTGCTTAATTCTAATTTAAATATAGTCTAAGCAGAGAGAATGTTTTTGTTTTGTTGCATTCTCAAGTTTGGAATCTCTAACTTGTTTCCAGATACATTGTTGGTTGAATTTTTGTTATTAGGGAGGGTGTGGTTACATAGTAAGTTTTGGGACAGCCTGGGATATATATAGTGAGATCTTGTCCCCCCAAACAAACTAACCAATAAAAAATAAGAAGGCTGGAGAGATAGCTCAGCAGCTATGAGAGTTCACTGCTCTTATAGAGCATCCAGGCTTGATTGCCAGCATCAATGTGGCAGCTTGCAATTGCTGTAACTGCAGTTTCAGGGGATCTGACACCTCTTCTGGCCTCTGCAGCCTCCTGAACACAAAAACTCACACAGGCAAACATGTATGTGCATGAAAATATGAATAAATAGATTAATAAGTCATTTTTCTTTAAAAAAAAAGAAGAAGAATTACAGTGTTTTAAAGATTTTCTGAATGTTGTTCAGTATCTAAGTAAATCTTGAATGGATCTAGAGTTCAGAAACGTCCACAACCTGGTCATGGGGTCATGAAGGGGTCTTTCTGAAGCTATGTTCTATGGTAGATTGAGATTCAGCAGCCTTGTGTCTCTTGGACACTTCCTTTCTCTAAAACCCTGGGGTACCCTTCATCTTCATTGGGGCTCTCAGATACAGTGTTGCATTGGAGGAAAAGCCATCCCTCCATAAATAGCCAGTATCCAATTTCTGAATGCTAGCAATACATTAGAGGTGAAAACCCCGACAGTCCCAGTGCCATTTCCTACCTGATCATAGTACCGCAGGTAGTACTTCACAACATAGTCCACCAGATTCATCCCATTGTCCTAGGTTTTAAAGAGAAACTCAAATGACAGCTGTTCACAGAAGACCCTGCATGCTTCCCAGTTGAGACCTGAGATCCCAGTTCTCTGCACTTATAATTTTATGAGATGAGTCATATTTCTGTTATAGACTGACCAGATTTTCCTTCCTCTTAGTTTAATCCACTTTTTAAAAAATGCCAGCTATAAAAATAAATGACACTACATCATCTTTTGTGGGAGGAAAAATTATAAAACAAGACAGATAATCCAGGAGACCTCTGAGATAATGGCAGAGACCAATGTACAAACAAAAACAAACAAGCAAGCAAACAAACAAAAAATATTGTCCAATATTTCCTGGCATGCTGCCAAGACAGGAGGGGGTGGTAAATTCTGAAGGGAGCTGCATACTAGAAGAGAAAACCATCCCTCCCTTCCAAATTCTCAGAAAATGTGTGCTCTTAATGGAGTGAAAAAACAATCAGGACCAGCTTAAAAGGGAAGCCAAGCCACTTTATTACCCTAGAAAGCCAGGGGGAGTGGGCCCTCCCACAAGGCAGCCTTTGTGTCCTGTTCACAGGGGTCTAATTCTAATTTGCCAGTGTATTTCCCTTCCCTGGCCACCCCCTGCCCCCATGGGACGCCCAGATATGGGCTGGTTGTTTCTAAAAAGGTGGCTCTGCAGGGGTGTGGAGCCAAATGATAATCAGGCTCAGAGAGTTGACAGGAGACCCCAGCCCCAATTGTTGTGGGCAAAAGAATAATTCAAATACTAGGCTCAACGGTGTCTGCCACTCAAGAATGAGTAAATTGCAAGTGGCCAATACTAAATCCAAACAGATTCTAGCCTCTGTGGTATGACTGCTACAGTATGCTGTTTTATCTTGTATTGTAGTAGCAGCTCAACACATAATCACATATGTTACAGCTAAAACAGAAAATGGATTTTATCGCTGAACATGAGGTCTGATCTGAAAATCCTACCATTTTCAAGTTTTCAAGTCAATAGAAAGTGCAAAGGGAAAACCAAAACTACATGCTTTCAGATAAACAATTGCCATCAAAGGAAAGGTAAGATAAACGGGTCAGTCTGTAACATTTGGTTTTAAGTTATAGGTTCAGAAGAAAAATAGCCATAGCACATAGATAGTCAGAAAAGTAAATAACTACCCGGCTCTTGACATCTTTGAGTTTGGGCAGGATTTCTAAGCTATATCCATCTGCTTGCCCTCGCGTCCTGTTCCCTCCATTCATATAATTTCCAAAAGCCAGAATGAGAGCTAAGATATCCTTCACACTCTTCATGTGCAACAGGCCCTGCAATGGCAAACACCAGTTATCATGGTCTGAACTGCAAACATAGTCACATTTGCTCAACAGCTAACCCTCATTAAACTAACCAAGTCCCTTAGGTGGCTTCGTACTAGTTGTATTTACAGTTGACAAATATAAGATACATTTTGCTACAGCAGTATCTTGGTGTGTGTGTGTGTGTGTGTGTGTGTGTGTGTGTGTATGTGTCACAAACACCCACAGTTTCCTATTTGTGCAGCAAAGTTATAAGCAGAGTATGATCTCATGCTGATGAGGGCTGAACCTTTGTGTTTACTTTTCATTATAGGCAGTTTTAATCTTGAGAAAGTACTTACAGGTTAATAACGTAGACTGTAGCTAATTTTTAATAACTTCTAAAGCTGAAAGGGATCAAATATCTTTTCAGGATACCTTTTGGGACTATGGAGCTAAATACAAAGAGTACATTAAAATTTAGGATAGCAGTGCCAGAGTGAGTGTAGTCCTCAGACATGAGTTATGATAATGAACTTTAAGCTCAGAGGTGGGTAATGGTCCTTAAATTTTTTCAAAATGTATCTTCTCTAGGAGTTTGCTTCATATTCATGACACGCACATGTCGGGTGGTTGTGGGGATGTGCATGCAAGCTTGTGGAGGTCAGAGGACAACTTTCAGGAACTGGTTCTTTCCTTTGAGTCCAAAGATCCAACTCAGGTCATCAGCCTTTGTGGCAGGTGACTTTACCTGCTGAGAATCTTGCCAGCCCCACTTTGTCTTTGTTTATTTTAGGAATAATAAAAATAATAATAATAATAAAGTTCAGAACTGGGTAGACTTCTTCCCTAGTCTCTCAGGGGTTATTAGTGCGTGCATCATATTTTGGAAGTGGTTGTTCTTTCTTCATTGAAAAATCTTGTATGTGTTGGGGAGGGGGACATGCTTCCTGACAAACATTGAAATATTACAGATTTGTGGAACATACTTGACGCATGATCTTAAGAACATGGGTGTTAGTTAAAAGGCGGGGGTTACAATTTAGCTTTACCAAGTACAGAGTGTAGTGGACACAGAAATGTAGGTACCATTCACTCATGATTATAGTTACTTCAAGCCTCCAAAATTTTCATTTTATGATGTAGACAGATTTCAGAAGCTCATGTGCATGGGTTCCAAGTAAAATCTGTTTGTGATTTGAAGAGTTAAATAGGAAGGAATCAAGCTGCACTGTTTTGCTTTTAGTTTTTGGTGCCAGTATGTACATGAAAAGATATTGACTTTTTTTTTTTAAAGAAGAAATCTGTAAAAAGCCTTTCTTTCCACTCTTCTGTCTCTTCTTCAGTCTGTCTCTCTCCTTTCCTTCTTCTCCATCTTCCACATACTTGGATGGACAAACTCTCTTAGAATAGTGCACAATGTAAAGTAAGTCATTAATGTTGGGTCTCCCTCACCTCTCATTTCCTCATTTCCTACCAATAATGGCAAACCAAACATTTAAACATCAGACATACCTTTGAGGCCCGTGTGACAATCTCTACTTTTCGATGTAAGGATGTTATACCCTCAGAGAATACAGCCCTGAAGATTATGCACTGGGCACGTTCAGCAAAATTGGGAATCTGGGCTAACTCATGCAAAAATCTGTAAAAATAAAAACAAGTCATTTTGCTTTATGCATAACATATTTTTGGGAGAAAACTGTAAGAAAAAGAGCCAATGATACTGATCTGCCATGGGAGATCATAATTTCGGTTTTGCTTAGGCCATGAGAAATGCTACTAGTAGGTATGGCCTTGTTGGAGGAAGTGTGTCACTGTGTAGGCAGGCTTTGAGTGTTCCTAATGCTCAAGTTTCACCCAGTGCAGAAGAGTCATTCTCCTTCTGCATGCTTTTGGATCAAGCTGCGGAACATTCATTTCCTTCTGCAGCACCATTTCTGCCTAGAGTCTGCCATGCTTCCTGCCATGATGATAATGGACTGAACCTCAGAAACTGTAAGCCAGCCCCAATTAAATGTTTGCATTTATAAGAGTTGCTTTGGTCATGTCTGTTTATTTATTTATTTATTTATTTATTTATTTATTTATTTATAAGAGTTGTTTTGGTTATGTCTCTTCACAGCAATAAAACCCTAAGACAGAAGTCAGTACAAGGGACTGGGGTATTGCTGATATTGATAGTATTGGGGTATTGATAATCCTGATTGTGTTTTTGTTTGGAGGAAAGTGGATTTGAGGAGTTGGGTTTGGGAAACATTGGGATGCTTTAAGTAGGATTAAATTCAGCATATCTACTAGGAATATGAAAGGCATTGGTGGTAAGGGTGATTGAACTGTACAGCCCTTAATTCTAGAGGATTCAGAAGAGAAGAATTTTAGTATGATGCTTGGAGACCATTCTTATGATGTTTTGGTAAAGAATGTGGCTGCTTTTCTGGGGAGTCTGCCTGAAGCTAAGGTAAAGAGCTTCACATTGGTTGCATTAAGGAAAAGGGTCACAAAAAAGCCTAGAATAGACTTTGTCCTGAGGCTCAATCTTATGAAGAGAGTTTTGATCAAGTATAGCAAACTGAGACAGGAAAAATACAAAATACATGGTTCAAGTATTAAAGTGGCACCATGAAGTAGAACTGAGCTGAATCCTGTGTTCAAGGAAATAAATATTTAAAGGGAGTGTTGACTTCAGGGCAAGATCCCACACAGCTAAGCTTATTGTTTATGTGTTTACAGTTGAACAGTCATAGTTACATCATATTAGGCATTATTAACTGGTCATTGTTTTCATTTGGACTTTTAATCTGGAATAAACTGCAATCCAGAAATGGAATGCACACCTGTCATCCAGCTTTGATCCAGATCTTGAGGCATAGTGGCCATGAAAAGCTTAGGTCCAGGTATGGTGGTATATGCTTTTAATCACAGGAAACAGAGACAAGCAGATCTCTGAGTTCAGGATCAGCTTGGTACAGAGCAAGTTCCATAGGGAAAAGCTTAGGTCTATGTGTGCTGAGCTGAACCATGCCTTTAATCCTAGCAGTAGACAAAGGCACACAGATCTCTGAATTCAAGAGCAGTCTACAGTGCAAGCTCTAGGATTCCAAAGCTTAGGCAGTGAAGGAGTTGGAAAACAAAAAACTAGTAAAGATGTAATAGAAGAAGGGAGCCATGTTCCAGACTCAGCAAGTAGCAGAACTCAGCAGCTTTGGCCATGTGGCTCTAGCTTTAGAGTCAAGAGTAGATGGAGTTACTGAGACAATTGATGCTGGTTAGTTGGAGCAAAGAAATTAGCAGTGATTAGAAGAGACCCGCATCACTGAAGTGAAATCTTTTGGAAAGTGTTTTCTGAAAGCACAAAGAAGCTGAGTTCCAGAGACAGCCAAGGGTGTACCTTGTACTGCAGCTGGACTTGGTAATAGGTCAGAATCATCTAGGTGGTACTGTTTTTGAAGGCATGAAGGGGTCATGGAGAGCAGCTGAAGATGGGCACTATGAGAGGCTAGGAAAGGCCATTGGTGAAGGTACAGTCTCAGTTGCAGTTGAAGACACAGGATTAAAGGGTCATGCAAAGAAGCTGATGATTGGCATCATAAAGAGAGCCTATGAGAGGCTATTGGGGAAGCTTAGTTGAAGTGGAAGACCCTGGAGTATTGGAAATGTCAATGCCATGGAACAATCACCAACAGCAGCAGCAGCAGTGGAGTGGAGTCAACCAGACCCTACAGTGCTACTGAAGCAGCACTGGAGAAGTGACTCAAGCCTTTTGGAGGAGCCCAGATCATGTGTGGATCCCAGACACTGGAACAAGAAGCTGTAAAGTTGATGATGCCTTGGATACCTAAAGATGTTAGAGATGCCAGAGAGATGGAATACATGTTGGGGACTGCTGCTAACAGGGAGTAGAACCAGCCCAAGAGAAAGAAGTTTGTTGAGTCAACAAGGATGAAAGGAGTTGAAGATCTGAAGAGTGCTTTTACATCAGACATGGAGATACAGAGTTTAGAGTTTTTCCAGCTGGCTTTTGTTTTTGCTTCGGCTTTTAGTCCAGTATTTTTTCACTATGATGTTTTGGAGTTGTAATGTATATCCTGTGATGTTGGAGGTATGTAATGTGATTTTTTTTATTTTGATTTTATATGGGATTACAGTTAAGTGATTGGATAAGTCTCAGAAGAGACTTTGAACTTTGGACTTCTAACATTGTAGAGACTGTTATAAACTGTAGGACTTGTAAAGTTGGACTAAATGTATTTTGAATTATTCTATGGCTAGGTATGGCTCCCATAGACTAATTATGTTTGGACAAGCCTGTGGGGGCCAGGGAGTAGAATATAATGGCTTGAATAAGCTGAGCCCATGGGAAGTGCTACTAGTAGGTGTGGCCTTTTGGAGGAAGTGTGTCACTGTGTAGGCAGGATTCGAGAGCTCCTAATGCTTAAGCTCTACCCAGTGGAGAAGAGTCAGTCTCCTTCTGTATGCTTTTAGATCAAGATGTAGAACTCTCAGTTCCTTCTCCAGCACCATGTCTGCCTGGACTCTGCCATGCTTCCTGTCATTATGATGATGGACTGAAGCTCTGAAACTGTAAGCCATCCCCAATTAAATGTTTGCCTTTATAAGAGTTGCTTTGGTCATGATGTCTCTTCCCAACAATAAAACACAAACTAAGGCACACTCCAAGAATACAGGTCCCATTGCAGACAGTGAGGCCTCTGTCTGGTGAGTTCATATGATTGAGGATAATGCAGATGAGCAGAAAGTTTATGCAAGTACCTGAAAACATTACCCCTCTCCTGCTATCCAAACAAGAAGCTAAACTCAGGTGGAAAGCCCTGATCTTCAACTTCCTAAGAAAATGGCACAATCAACAGTGTATCATGAAGAATCCTCTAGAAGTGTATCTACATAGACATAGTCTTCAATGCCCAAAATGTCTATAGTCAAGTGATAGTTTTGAAGTGAGATTGCTATTATTTTTGCTTAATTGAATAATAGTTTATAATGGTCAAATTTTTCCATACATTACTTTAACTTTATGCCAGTTTATCCACATAGGCACAGCTGACAGATAGGTCAGTACATAGAAGAAAGCAGATACCCATAAAGTAGACAACCTATAATATTTAAATAGTACGCCAAACAGCTCTGAAGAGTCAGAATTGGTTACTGCTCTGCAAACAGTAGCTCACTGTCTGAGTGACTGGGCACTGGTGTCCTTTGCAAAATGAGGCTGGAAGAGCTGCATGCTTTTAAGGCCAACCACCAGAGGAAAGGATATAAACTAACATGAGTTGAAACAGTTGACTATTAACTCAGAAAGGGAGAGAATCCACCAACAGCCCTTAACTTCATTTTGGAGTTGAAATGCTTATTATCTGATATTTCTGAAAGACTTGGTCAATTCACAATATCATCACTTTGAAATTTTGCACTCTCTCACCAAATGAAAGAGGAGGGGAAGGATCAGCAGGAGGAGATGGAGTGTGCAGAGATGGAGGAGCAAGAGGAAAAGGGGGAGGGGTCCAGCTTTCCTCCTCTATTGGCAAAGTCTTCGTGTGTAAGCATAGGACAGTCACTAACTCACCATTCCCCTGCCTCAGTATTCTCAGTTGCAAGAATTATAAGACTATACCACACCTTCTTCTACACTCCTTTCCGCCCCCAATTTTGTTTTCTTGCTCTAAATTCACTTCTTTCTGCAGGTTTTTTGGGGGAAGTGATTTAGTAGGCTTGTTTGTTTCTGTTGGATATTTTGTTTTTGAGACAAGTCTTATCTATAGTTTATTTATAGTTTAGGCAGACTCAAAATTTTAATCCCCCAGTATCAGCTTCCCAAGTCTTGGGATTATAGTTGTAAAATACCATGCCCAGTAAAATTTGGGATTTAATACATTTTATTAATTATTATTACATATTATTAATTATTATTCTTATTGTTATTATTAGCTATTTTCCTTATCTCCTTCAGCCAGGTCCTAGACATCACTTTGCTGGCCCCAGACTTTTGAAATACTACAGAAATGAAGCATGGAGGGTTTCTGGTAGAACATTCTTTCTCCCTTATCTTTAGGCTCAGTACCTGCAGACACAGTTATCATCATACTATGTATTATATGATTGAATGAAATACAGAAGTACTGCACAGGGACAGGGAAAAGTAATTAACCTTCGTTTGTAAATGATTCCCGTATAAGTACAGTACAGCATTGACCAACTGGGTCATTTATCATGAGTGACATCAGAGCTGTCACCAGTTTCCACAAATGATGAGTTGTAAACATCTCTGGGGACTGGTAGTGTTTGATTCTGTGATGAATTTTGAAAAGATTTACTCCTTTAGATAATGAGAACTACTCCAGAAAGTGCCCTATATTTCCCCCTCCCAAAATGGATCGTGTCGTCTTTTCATACCCCAAGTAGGACCTATATCTCCAGACTGGGACATGCTCTGCCTAAAAGGAGTACATCCGGGAAGCAGCAATAGACAGCATGGGTAAGCAAGCAGAGCGATGCCTCAGTTCACTCACTAGGACATAGAGGAGAAGCAGGCAATGGTGGAGGAAAAACAACTAATTGTTGCTCAGAGGAGCCATAGGATCCATTTGTGGAAACAAGACTAGAGGCCACTCAACATAGAAAAGATTAATAACCTGTTAGGATCGGGGCTTGCTTTGAGAAGGTTCTCATCTTCAAGGCCCAGGTCTCAAGGACTTGGGAGGGAATGACAGATGGAGGGACTTGGCTTTTGCATAGTCTATCACTGCCAAAGATGTTTAGTGCATTAGCCATGGTTACTCAGGTCTTCAGGTGTATGTAAACTTTACAGGTACACAATAAAGCCTGGGAACAGGATTTAGCTTAAACATGGTTCCTTCTGATACTCCAAAAACCAAACTCATGACTATTGAAGTGTGTAAAAGATGTGATCAGTAATGATAGGCTTGATGTTGGCTGTGGTCACTGAGCACCCATGATGCTGCGCATGGCATGCCTGAGGACCAGACAGGTGGGCTGGACAGGCTGGACGATGTATGTACAGAAGCTTGGTGAAAGTAAATGGAGTTTTGTATTCTGAAATGTACTTTTTTTTTCCTGAGCAAATGGAGGGTTTTAGACAGAAAAGTAATACTTTTAAATTTTCATTTCACACAAATCACCATACCAGTGGCTTGGCTACCTGGAAACATTAGCAGATTTCAGCTGGGGAGAGCTGGGAGTCACTGCTGTGACCTTGTGAGGGGAGGTAAGAGGGCCGGTGGGGATGCAGGAGAACGAGTGGATGAGAGGGATGTGAAGGCAGGAAGACCCTGAGTGGCCAATCCATCCCTCATGATGCTGGAAGAGGCCACGATGACTTGTGGGGTTTGGGCTTGGGAACATTTTAGAAAATTTAAAGATATAAAATACCAGAAAAGTAAAATTAGAAAACAGATGATTTTATGCAACTTTTAGCACAAATATAACCAGGCAAAGGCCTCGAGAAAAGGCATTATATCTCTTTTCTCATTTGTCTGGCAAAGTAGCAAATGAAAAGCTCACTGAAAACGCTACGCAAACCCAGTGTCTGAGAAGCATCTGCCTTCTGTTCCCTTGTACTTTATGTTCTACTTATAAGCGCTGGGATAAACACAGCCTACTGTCAAGTTGGTCTTCATCTTTACTAATATTCATGGACTAACTTCCCTTTGGGCTAGTCTTCAGTTACAGTCTAGATTCTATAACAGAAAGGGTAGAGGGAACATGAATGAGGGAGCTTTCCTTCCTTATTCTGTGTGACTTATTTCCCCAGGAAGAACTACAGCTCAGCCTGTAACCACAAGAGAAGGCCTGTGGCTCACTTTGTATGGGGTTTACAGACACAATGGCAACTCAGCCGACAGGGGAAGTGATGCTGTGTGATTCAGGCTTTGAAAGAAACTAATCTGCTCTATCATCATTCCCCAAAACCATGGGTAATATGATCTAAGATGTGTGTTCCACAGGGGTCACATCCACTTCACAGTGTAGCCCGTACTCTAGGGAACAAACCAGCACAGCTAGCTGAGGACCCCTGTGAATGAGTCTAAGATGATGAGCATAGTCTTCTCACTACAGACCATACAAGGCCAGCACCTTTCGGCCTTGTCAGTCAACAGGCCTCATCAGGAGTGCCTCCATCCCAGTTCACCAGCATCTCAAAGCAGGGTATAAAGGGAGTCAAGGGGTATCCCTGGAGGGAGTGGCTCTCAGACAGCTAGGTCCCAAGCGGATGACACCTCTGTGAGAAATGGCTTTCTAAATCTGGCACTGGGGTGTAAGAGAGTTGATGAGGTGAGTGATGAGCCCAGCCGCTCAGAGCTGTGATTTATAGGACTGGGCACTGCAGGCCTCTTAAGAAACTGAAATGCTAAACTCCATGATTCATATTTTCCAGTATGTAAAACATGCTTATAGTCCACTCACTGGGAGTCAGTGGCAAATAAATCGTCAGAGAGCCAGACTCTGGCACAGAGCAGACAAAAGCTGCCTTCAGAGAGGTAGAGAGCAAAGGTGAAGTGTGCATGGGTTTGGAGACCCCTACCTTTCCATGCTAGTTCCCCAAGGCAAGTCTGCCACCTGAGCAGCCCCACATGACAGACATCTTTGCCTTCAGTAATAGCGATGAGTGGTCAGGGCGTCGGCACAATGGCCCTCCAAACATTCAAAATGCTTATCTAGCTAGACCATTAGTAAGGGGGGGATAATAAGTGGTGCGCTAATTAGTTACCACCATTATTCTATGTCCTGGCAATTAGTGCTGAGAATTGATGCTGGGAGACTGTACCACAAAAGGCAGAGGAATGCTTCTCTTGGAGACACACACTGTTCATTTCACATCAGTGGTTCATTGTACCCTATCTGCTCAGCGTATGGCAGGTTTTACTGAGTGGGTTGAGTGTGGATCAATTAGAGCTCATGGACCAAACTCAGCCTGCCATTTGTATTTGTGTGCCTCATGGTTTTCATACTTAAAATTGTTGTTAGAAAGTATAGAGTATCTTTGTCATGAGATATTCAAATCTTATTAAAACTCAAAATCTCAATAAAATTTATTAGGGTCCCTTTGCTTATATATTATTATCTGTGGTTGATTTTGAACCATGATGGTCCAGGGGCTGACTTGTGGAGCCATGCTAGATCCTTTGACCCACAAAGTATAAAATATTATCTGGTCTTTTACAAGGGAACGTTGCCAACTCCAGGCTTACAATTTCACCCCATAATCTGGCATAGCTAACCCTACCTAAACGCTTGTTGTGCCCTGTCATCTCCAAATACCATCAGGGACCCTGTCAGTGTCTTCATATCTCATTATTAGTCAACTTCTCCTCTGAGCAGTAGCAATGGAAGAGGAGTGATTTCACAGTAAGTAAACATGACTTCTGGGTGAGCAGCATCAGCTGGGGTGAAGGCTGGAAATGTGGATGGCTAAGGTCAATGAGACAAAAAAGTACAGTGGAATCCCACCTGAATCCATCTATACATTGTCTTAGGCTTTGAGGACCAGGTTTAAGGACAAGGGTCTGAGCTCTAGTTCCATGTGAGAAGATATTATCACAAGGTTCATAAGCTTTCAGCGAGGTTTAACAGTATTGGGCAAACTTAGGATCTCTAACTGACCTCACCAGTCAGAGATACTTTTTTCTGGATCTGGATGTCTATGAGAACTGAGGCATCGGAGAGGGACAAACATTAGGCATAGCGTATAAGAGAGCCCTGATGGCCTACAGGGATAGCCTGTTAACATTCTCTCTATTTTCTGTTTCCTCTTTGCTTTCTGTAGTCGCGTCTCTCCCGGTGCAGAAGGCAGGCTTGAATGAAATGTGAAGCACTCAAAATAGCATTAGGTACAAGAGCTCAGAACCAGAGGCACATTTGCAGTCTTAGTCCCTAAATGTCTTGCTGGGGACTCCCAGGAACTCCTCTGTGGCTTGAAGGCCTCAAGGGCCTAGCAAACAAGTTACTAAAGTATGTGACAGAGGTCTGAATTCTCAGTGTATGGGAGATGATACTGTAAACCAGAACTAGCCACCCTGGAGAATATATGGAAAGAGTGGTCCACGGAGATCGGGGATGAGAAAGACCTAATCAGCAGGGGCAGAGGAAGTTGTGGGAAAGCTGCCACACTAGGGCTACATTTACACGCACATTTCAGAGCATGACCTTTAAGAAAAGCAGTTGAAATTCAGTGACGCTGATATCTTTTTAACGCATCAGCAAAACTTGAGGCGGAGCAGTAATGCCTTCTTTCCTTCCTCAGTTGCCCTTTTAGCTAAAATGTTTAGTCTAGGAGGAATTAAGTTGCTAGAACAAGAAAGGGGAGGGGTGTGGGGTAAGAGCAGGGGGAGAAACAGGCTGCATGGGACAGCCCGGATCTCAGCAGCCTTCCTGGCAGCCGACTCATCCTGCTGGATACAATAGGGCACAGGATGACTCTGTTGTAACTCAGCTCCCTATGCCCGTTAGACTTGACGTTCATAGCTGGGAGGTAGAGAGATGGATCTTGGAGCTCTCCTTTCAGACTAACCAAAGGCAGTTCAAGTGTGCTTACTGTTCAGGTTTGTCCAGAAGCTTCAAGTCTTCTTCTTTGGATGTCTCATAGTACTTTCTTATTTTTGTCAGTTCATCCTCCTGGGCTCGCTGCATCAACAGGAGAAACAACATACACACACAGACACAAAGTTAAGAGGATTCGCCTGAAACCACAGGAATCTAGATGTGATCCCATGCCATCACCTGGGCCTCACTCCAGGCGTAAGAAACTCTACAGGTTGGGCCCAAAAAATCCTTCTGGGTCATTCTAATACATGTTTAAGTTTGGCATCTACCAGCTAACGAAAATGGTCATAACAAGTGTGTGCACGCAGACATACAGGCCAGGGAAGCTGACTGCTATGTCTGAATCTCTTTTAGGCAGCTGTGGGGCAAGCTGTCCTAATTTTCCTTTCCCCAGAACAGTAGTTCTATCTTGCATTTCCCTGTCTCACACAGGCTTCATACACTATAATATGCAGTCACCACCTTTCCTTTTCCTGAGTTTCGTTAAGTGTATGTTGTTTACCTTTGGTTGTCTAGACTATCACATTCTTCATGATTTACCCAACATTTCCAGTTGTATACGGACTGCCTCTGCTGCATGTTAACAAGCACTGGCCATGTGCATACTCTTGCACCATGGCATCAACAGAAAGCATCAGAAGGCACCATGCTTTTAACAGAGTTCTTTGTCATCGATTACTATGTCCTCATTCATATAATTCCCCAAGGCTTGCACTATGTTCCTGGTAGTGAGTTTCTGACTTGGAATCCACATGCTACCCTCTAGGCACTCAACAGTGTACTGTTAACTCCCAATGGTCTGATACTTGGAAGCCTTTGGGTTTACTTGTGAGAACTATACTAATATATACAGGCAAAACCAAAAAAGGCCACCCCCAGTACTAAGTAATTTCTTATGTACCTGCAGAATATGAAAATAAGGTAAGGAATAGGTGGGTTATATTAGACTGTGGAAAACTAAGGCCCCAAATATCTAACTGAGTCATCTTGTGACTTGAGTGACCATAGCATGTCACTGAGGCCTGGTTATCTAAGGATTACCATGGTTTAGAGAATCCAGCTCCATCCATGTATCTACAGCCTGAGTGAACCAGAACAGTTGACAATCATGGGAATTCTGATTCTCCAGTGTGACCTCTTCACAAGAGCTTATGAACTCCTCTGGCTGTTTCCACTTACAATAAAAATCTAAATGCTTTGTACATTACAGTGATGTTTCTTAAACATAATTCATCATGCCCCTAAACTGTGGGAATCAGCTTTGTGAGAGGGGTTCTAGGTTCCATGAGAAAAACTGACAGGATACTTAGGTCAAATTCTTGTTCAATACAAAAAAAAAAAAATCAAGTAGAGTCCCACTATAATCTACAATTGTAATAAAAAAAGGAAACAGGGTAAGTTGTTTAAGCAACTGGCCCAACCAATATCACCAAGGGAGCAATAACAGAGCTAGGCCTCAAACTTAGGACTATCTTATCTGATTTTAAAGCTAGAGTACACAGATGACATCCAAGGCTGCCTCCTGCATTTAATGTTATCAGTTCATCTGGTAGGAGAGCAATCATCCAAGAGTCTGTTCAGATCCCCATTCCTCAGAGCTAGATACTAGAGGGTGCCAGCATCAGCATCAAATAGGAGGCTTGTCTTCATTCACCCTGTCAGCAAGTACTAGAGCTAGACCACATTGGTGGTCTCTGCCTTGAATCAGTCTGCCTTGCTGGTGTCAGAAGATCTACTAGGACAGTCACTAGAGTGAGATTTAATGTGCAAATCTACATCTCTGTGCCTGAATCTCTTCCTCAAAGAGGTTTAAATACTACCAAAATATGGGAATGGCTTTGTGACATCAAGGGTAGGAGGGAAAGACAGAGCCTCCAGCCCTGTGTGCTTTTCACACTCACATTTTCATATAAGGCCGCCAAGGTCTCCAGGTCAACCACGGAGTCATCCACGTTAAATATGGCTGACAAAAACAAAGAGGAAAAAGGGATAAGGGCTTTGTCTTGATTCCAACACCAGCGTTCACCCCAGGCCCCACTTCCCCACAATATAACCCTGCACTTCTTGTACAGGCTCTGCCTAACAGTCTGTGTTTCCCCTTCCTCTCATACAGGAGGTGGGGGGGGGGGTTCATTTGAAAACAAACCCAAAATGGTCCCTAGGGCTGGCCTGAGCCTTGGCCCTGCCTTATTTAATTCTTTGGGCTTTGAGTCCTTTCTGCAGTTTAATTTAGGCTCCACAGGAGAAGTGTTTGTGCTTTTAAACTAAATCAGTTTGGAGGTTTGAAGTACAATTTTAAATCGTTCTTCCCAGCTGGTAATTGAAGAGATTTACCACTTAATGCAAAAGAATTGACTCTTACCCATTACCAGGAAGAGAAAGAAAAGGAAAAAAAAAAAAGACAATGTTGGCAAATTAAATGAATTCAGGCATGTGATTTCAGGCACCTTTCTGTGGCTACCGCAAACATCTTGTTTGGATTAAAAAGACAAGAAAGAATAATCGTTGCATCAACAGCAAATTAAGATCATAGAAACCTCCTACGAGCCAGTATCAAGGTACGTTTTTATTCCCAAGTTTTTGTTAGGATTCTGCCATTCACTATGTCATTTTGCTGTGAGCTATATACTTATGATATCATTTGTGGAGGTTCCTTCCCATATAGGTTCGGATACATATGCAACAGATTTTTAAAGCCTGAATGGAATTGGCTATCAAAGTGTTTGAAATTAGCCGGGCCCACATCTTTAAATAATTATTCAAAACTAATAAGGTTTGTCCTCTACCACCCTTCCCTGGCTTTACATTGTGAAATTAACCAGCACGCTAGTAAATTTTCTCTGTGGCAGGCTAATTAATTTTATTAAAGCAGCCAGTGATACTTAGAAAGCCTTAAACTCCTGTTCTCACCTCGTCTGATCCTTCCATTCCACCACATTTCCCTGGAGTATGCAAAGATCAAGGTGAAGGGCAGGTTGCTTCTGAATTTGTTTTTTGTTTTGTTTGTTTTTTTGTTTGTTTGTTTTTTTCCTTTCCTCTGTCGTTTAGAATCACAGGGACACATTACAATTTTTGATAAAACACCAGGAAGAACATTGAAAACTCCTTCATAGGCCACCTTTTCTCTAACTTGTATGCTCACCCACAAGTTATTTCTAGACTTGTGGATGGGGACTGAGGAAGATTTGGAGACTACTAACAAGGTTCTACCAAGGGACAAAACTGCACTTCGAGAAAAGCCAGGGTCACCACCCTACCCCAACCCCAATGTGGTTTGAGAAAAGACTCCTGCAGTGTTGGTGGTAATAATACAGAGTCACTAATTGGTCCGATGGATGATTTCTGAATGGCTATTGTTTTTAAACATAAACAACAACAACAAAAAAGACAGGAACAATGTTTCTTTTGTGTGAACCTCAATGTTCTGTTTTTAAAATTAACTGATATAAATGAATAAGAAAAGACACAAATATAAAGGAAGTTTTAAAGGGAATGTTTGCTTAAAAGAATCATATACATCCCGAGGGCTGTATCTGAGCTTAGAGAGCATAAATCAAGCAGTCTCTGTCACCAAGAAAGAGGAGCTGAGGTATTCCACAGTCTTCTACACTGAGTAAGTACTTGGCTTTAAATAGTCACATGGTTGATTTTAAACAGATACATGGTTTGGTGGTTTGTACTACTGCGTACCAGACAGCAAAAAGAAAATATGAAGAAAGCATAAGCCCAGAAACAGCCTGAGCTTTGGAGAAGGTTATTCACCCATTCATCCTCCCAGGCGCAAAATAATTATTAGTTGAGTGTGCCTTAAAATTAGTTTTATAAAAAATTGCTTTTCAAGACCATAAATATTTCTAAGACAAAATGTTGGTGACACCTCAGGTATCTGATCTCATGATTTTAATGTCTCAGATTGAGGGCCAGAACATACATAACTGCAGGACTTCAGGTGGCAATCAGTTTTAAGGGAAGTAACCTAGGCTGGGGCTATAGGTTAGTGATAAAGCAGCTGCCTAGTGTCCACGGGTTCCTGAGTTTGATCCTTAGCACCCAAAAGGACAGGAAAACAAAAACAACAAAGAATAAAGCAGGCAAAGGTACGCAACAAGAGGTCATGTGATCAAGACAGGCTTCTTGAGGGAGAAGACAGTTAAGATCTAAAACAGGTGAATATCTTGGCAGAAAAACATTCCAGGAAGAGATAACTGCAAAACCAAGATTCTTTTGTGGGCGAAGTGGGTGGGGGTGGGTTCTGAAGAACAAAATGACTCCCATGAACAGAGAGAACCTTATTCATTTAAAGAGCTAAGTGGTAGGTTGTTGGGATCTGAGGTTACCTGTAAAATCGACCTGATATCCCTTACTCCTTACTGAAAGCAAATATTGAGTGAAATAAGTTTTATATATGTCTATCTTTGTTTCTGTAAACGTTTATATATATATATATATATATTTACATATATAAAATATAAATATATTTATATATAATAAAGTTATATATAATATATAACATATATAATAAAGTTATACATATACATATAGCATATAGTATATATAATACCTGTAGACCTGTGGACACTAGGCAGCTGCTTTATCACTAACCTATAGTCCCAGCCTAGGTTACTTCCCTTAAAGCTGATTGCCACCTGAAGTCCTGCAGTTATGTATGTTCTGGCCCTCAATCTGAGACATTAAAATCATGAGATCAGATACTTGAGGTGTCACCAACATTTTGTCTTAGATATTTATGGTCTTGAAAAGCAATTTCTAGAATATATATATATATCACAGCACATAAAGTATAAACTCATGACAGAACCTAAGAATGGCCTGTGATGAATATGGCTTCAAATATACAAGCTCACATATAAATGCCTTATCTCCTAATGCCTCTAAGAAGTGGAGAAGACTGGAACTACTAGGAATTCATACTATAATTTCAATTTCCAATAACTCTTCAGAGTTTCAGATAGTCTTTCCTATGAGACCTTCTTGGTCCTTCCAACAAAGGCATAACTCAGGAAGCTGTATCAATACGTCAAGTACAGGCTCAGGTATCTCAAAGTTTTGAGGACTTCTGTCTGAAATGAAAGAAGATGCAATGTATCAAGACCTCTTGATACAAATAACCTAATGCTGACCTCTAGGTCCAATTCTTGCCCAAGCCATCCATCCTTCATCAAACCACCAGAGGCAGCTAGCTGGCTAGCTGTTTAGGTAATGACTAAATGAGTTAATCAGTGCATCAATTCATTAGCTAACTGTTGGTTTGTTTCTTTGCAATGCTGGAGGCTGAACCTAGGGCCCAGCACATGCTAAGCAAATGGTCTATCATGGAGCTACCCCCCAACATGCCTAACACGTGTTTAATACATGTCTCAAGATTACTTGGTGTTTACAATACCTCAGTTGCCCCTCTTTCGAATATTGGATGAGATTCGATTCCTCATCCTGGTTTTAAACCTCATTCTGTCCTCCATGCTGGTAGTCTCATCTCTGGCCTCCTCTTCCTCCTCCTCCGTTCGGCCTGGGTGCAACTCCCCATCTCTCATCATACCCTAGCTCCTTCCCTTTCCTAACCTACCAAGACCCAGGACTCTGAGATTCCCTGACCACTCTATCTGCAATGAAATAGGAATAGGGAGTGCTGTGGGGGGTGCCAGGGGGAGCATGCAGCACGACTCCCAAAGGCTGAATATTCTTGCTCAGAATGAGGAAAGTTTTTTGTTAAGGAGAGCTTTGGGTCTTGGGAAAAAAAACCCCACTGGGACACTGAGGTGAAAAAGGGCAGGATTTAGACAAATCAAAATATTATATTGTGAAGTCTGTATTTGAATTCAGTTTGCTTTGCTCCATTTTGGTCGTCCATAAATCGAGTTACCTTGCTGTTTACTCATTGTCTCATGACAGGGAAGACACACTCCTGAAAGGCGGACATGGCTACATTTAATAAACAGTTCCCCTTATTAAAGAATGAAGAAGACAGGTGCTGTTCCCACCATTCCACCTTCACAAACATTTTAAGAAGAAATGTCACTTCAGGAGGAAAGTGACAGGTAAAGTTAACTGGTACATTGCTTAGTCAGGTGCCTAAACTACCCATTTGGTAATCATCATTAAATAAGCCAAACTGTTCTCAGGCAAAGACAATTTCTAGATTTACCATAAGTGCCAGGGAACATGAATTGGAAAACTGTGAAAACTGGAAGGGTGTGAGACAGTGGAGGAAGGTGGTGCAGATGGGCTCATAGAATGCTCTGGAAAGTATATTGACTTGAAAATAATTAAGTAAAGAGACTGAGGTGATGGGTCTGCAGGTGGCTGAGGATGAGACCTTGTAGAATTTAGAGTCCTATGAAAGGATTTCATATGAGCTTTTCATCAAGAGTTCTTGATAAGCATCGAAGTTGCTGGGCAGTTTTGTGCTAGGCAGGTGTGTACTAGGCCCAAATTTGGGCATTTTAGCACCTAATACAGTGGCTAAGGTATGGAAAATCTCCATGATGCAAACAGAAAGAAATGGGAATAGGGTGTCTCTCTGGAGCACTCCTTGGTGCTATCCCTGATGGGCTCTGGAGTTCCCTCCAGTAACGGGGAGGGAAAATCGTACTGAGACTTCAATAAACCCAGATCTAGGGAGAAGCCCCCATGCCACCCCCACAGAAGGGCACAGAGAACAGATCTTTTTCCATTGGTCCATGGAGGAGCAGGGGAAAGAGAATGCTAAAGGAGAAACAAAAAACAAAACATATGGAGGTCAGTTTGGTCCTTTTGATGTGTTTCCAGTAAAGCTGATCATGTCAACCAGATACGGATCCAAAGATTAAAATACAATTCAAAGACAGGGGAAACAGTTTTAAGAGATCTGGTTAATCCTGGAATCTTCAGGAGATTAAATTACTTCTATTTTTTTCTCCTTCCTATAGCAAGTTCATGTAAGGTTAGGCTGAGCCATGGGACTAAAACATAAAAGTCCCAGGTCTCTGAGGAGATCTATCATACTTGGACATAATTCAGTTTCCTATTCACCAAATGTAGTCTAGGTGTTGGGGGTGGTAGCAGGATACATATGTCTGATATGCCTTAGAATATTTGCATAAATAAACAATGCCATCAAATCAGTCTTGTAAGTATTTGTATTCAACTTAGAAACCATTATATAAGCCTATTTAATTAGTTAGCTGCTGACCACAGTCTTCAATTAAAACATGTTTGGAGTTTCCTAGGATCAGACTGCTTCCTCCATTTTACACTAGAAAATATGAATGAAGATGTGGGTCAATGGTAAAGGGCTTTCCTAGTGCACACAAGGGCATGAGGTCAACCGTCAACACAACAAAACAGCAAGCAAACAAACTCCTCTCTCTCTCTTTCTCTCTGTCACTCTCCTATCCCTCACACAGAGATGTCGAACTTTCATCTTATAAACCAAATCTACCAATGACTGCTCAAATATCTCTCTAGCGAGTCACAAGACTTTCCTACAGTAACTCTAGCTTGGGTTCAAACTGCAAAGGGCTCATTATTCCAACATTCCTGCAGACGGTGTCAGAAAGGTGAAGTGTCAACTCCACAAAGGGGAGACCCCAGCAGTTCTTTGCTACTGCAATATCAATCATTGCTGGTGGGTTTTACTTTTATCTCTCTCCCTCCTTAGTTGTTCCCGCCTCACACTGTCAGTTCAGTTCGAATATTTCACCTACACCTCACAATATGTCAAAAGGAAGGAGACACACGCTGTGAAAAGCCAGTAATTTTATTGGGTTCCTTTACCTTTAAAAATCTGTTACTTGGTCAAGTCTGGTTTCTGGGCTTCTTTTTTCCGCAGGGAAATTGAGGCAAACATTTTTATGTGATCCTCTGGTGCCTGCTCTGTACACCAAGGATTATATACACAAGGATCATTAGAGTACTGTTTCACCCATTAGGATATAATAACCGTCAGCAGGGACAAAAAGCAGACTGGTATCACAAATTCAAACTAACAGGCGCACATAAAAACTATGTGACTGCTGGAGGCACATGTGAAGGTCAGGCTCTCACACAACCGGCAAATCCCCTCACTGGTTCTCCTGTCACGGAAGCAAGAAGAACCTACAAGAGTTCTTTCATCCCTTCAGTTCTTTCCCACTCTCAACAGAACTCTATCGCCGAGTGTACCCTGTCCAAATAAATAGTGTGCTTGCTGTTTGCAAGATGTGTAATGAGAAAACCAAGTTAAACACAGAGAGTGACTTGTCACAAATATTCATTCCTTGGTTTTCTTTCGGTGCTGCTGGAATTGAACCCAGGACTTTGCTCATGCTAAGAACTAATACCCTACTATTGAGATATATTCCCAGCTTGGGAAGATGTTCATTTTACCTGAAGGCTCATCTCCAGGCAGGAGCCTTTGTTATAGACTAGCCAAAGAAAGTCTGGTTATCCAAAGTACAGATGCCACTAACAGATAGGTTTGCACTGGCTCACCAGGTTCTACTGCTGCTGCCTTTAGTGTAATTGTCATGCAGCTCAGTTTATGCCTTTGTACTTCCTTAAGTAGCTGACACAATTGCCTTGTACAGAGCGACCTGTGACCAGCACAAATGAGTTAGATCTTTTATCAGCCGGGAAAAGACAGACTGCCACAGTCAGGAGCCTCTGTCAGTGAACCTTGTTTAGTTGGCAATGCCAAGCGCTAAGCAGCAGATGTAAAATTTAGTTGTTTTGCTCAAACTACTCGGTTTATTTTTAAGGGATCAACAAAAGACACTGGTGAGTAAAAGAGAAAAGAGAAAAGAAAAGTTAATTAGAAGAATTTGGATTTTAAAAATTCTGACTCTCCCAAGAAACTGAGAAAAAAACAAAACAAACAAAAAAACAAAGCAAAACAAAACAAAAAAAATCCCAAAATAATCCTTTACCTTACTAGGCTCAGTGAAGCAGAAAGAAAGCATGCTGGGATTCCCGGGAGGGCAAAGGTGGATTCTGAA
>NW_021604618.1:16022956-16149904 GCF_004785775.1 Grammomys surdaster | reverse complement strand
GAGAGGGGGAGGGAGAGGGAGAGAGGGAGAGAGGGAGAGAGGGAGAGAGGGAGAGAGGGAGAGAGGGAGAGAGGGAGAGAGGGAGAGAGGGAGAGAGGGAGAGAGGGAGAGAAACAATTTCTCTCAACTATGGAGGCCATCACTCTTAGGGAGCTGGGACTCCATAAGGTGAGAGGAAGGGACAGGGCACGCAGAGAGGAGTGTGGAGGCACAGTGTGGAAGAACCATTCTGAGGTGAGACCTCCTGCCCCTACTGACTCTTTTCTTCACAGTAGTGAAATTCCTCTAGGGGGCATTCCTCTCGCTGCTACGATGCCCCGCCCCTACCCCCCAGTCACTGAGTCTCTCCTCCCTTGGGCACCCAGAGACATACAAACCCTTGCTAATATCCAAGTGAGATGCTCCAGAGCACCCACTAAAAAGCAGCTTAAAGAAAACTCAGTCCACTATATCAGAGAGTAAGGACAGTGGGCGGACTTCCCTGAGGATTACCAGTTAGTGATTACTGCAAGCTTCCTCTCTGTCGACACTGCTCAAAGTGTTTCACATTAAACTGTGTGAAGAAGGTGCTGCTGCTGCTTGGTTTTAGGAATGGTGAAAGTGAGGTATGAAACAACTCAGCTTGATTTCTCAAGGTCAGTTGTGCAGGAATCGACTTTCCTCCAATAGAGGAGGGATTTACTGGAGCAAGACTCCATCTTCCACTCTCTTCAGGTACAGTCTTTACCATTGGCAAAGATATTTTAACAAGAAATAGCATAATCTAAAAAAAAAAAAAAAAAAGCTAAACCTCCCCAAGATAATGAACCATCAACCAGCAGACAAAAATCTACACAGAAACCTTGATTTCTGAATGGCATCATGTGCCTTTTACACAAATAAGCAGTCTATGAGGAGAATCTCATGTGGCTTATGTTATGAAAATCCATGTATATATTACAAATATTTATATTCACTAATATTTTATTATCTCCAGGGTTGACTCTGATATACGATTTCAGTTTATCTACTAATACAATGAACTAACTTCAATCTTTTCATCGCTGAAGCAATTCTAAAGAACTGGTATGCCAACAGAATTATATAACTCAGAATTTCTGGGAAGAAGAAAGTAAAGGTTTGAGAACGCCTTATTTTAAACAAAATGTATACAAGTCACAGGAAATTTTATCCTTCGTGCCAAAACTCAATAAAATGGAAGCAAAAACACACTGAAAAATGAAGAACCACCAAGTTCCCCTCCATACAGAGAGAATAAGAACTGTCAAGGGAACGTAATTTCCAATCTTCAGTGCACTTCGGATTGCCTAGCAGAGTATCACGTTAGTTGATGAAGACCTTAATTTAGTCTCTGATGGGATGAGAGGCAAGTGTGAAAGACACAGTAACTATGGGCTGTCTGGGAAAGGGTGGAAATAGCCACAAAGGGGACCTTTAGCTCATATATCCTAAAACCTCAAAACTCATTCAATCTTATAGGACAAACCCCTCAGCTCTCCTCTAAGTCCAGGCATGCACTATGCCCCAAGATAACACCATGTAGCTACAATTAAAATTGTCCATGGTTCAAACCTCAAAGGAAGGCAGAGAGTGTAGAATTCACTAAGCCTCCTGGCCTCCATCCCCTCTATTCTCTGGAGGGCAGGGAATGAGGAACATTTGGGTTAAGCTGCTTCTGTTCCCCCATTCGTTCTGCCTTTTTGAGCCAAATTACATTCCAGGCAGATTGGACGCTCTTGGTGGATTGCCTGAAGGGAAGTGTAAGGAGTGACCAGATCTGCTTTCTGACTCCATCCTGCTATTGAAGGAATGTAGAATGGCTTAGAGAGACACGCAGGAGCCCTGCTGCTAAGGGGTCTCAGACTCAGTGGGGGGAAGGAAAATGGGGCAAAGGAAAGGGAAGTATTGGAAAGACCTTTCATTTTTTTCTAATTTTCTAAATTGGCTTCTATGAGTCCTAAAGAACTGATTAACACTGGCCTCGTCATTGGGTTGGTATGCCAGCAGATCATGGTCACAAGTCACTTTTGCTGGGTAAGCTCCCTCGGAATGTGTCCGGTTTCATATTCTTTGCTTTCAATACATGGTGATTTGTAATGGGGAGAACAACTTAAATGAAGTTCTTTTAGCTTTAAGGTATATTTCTAATTAAACTAAATGAAAAGTCACAAGATAAACAAGTTAGAGTTGAGATTTCTTCAGAGAAGCCATACACAGAAGTAAATGATATGAGCAAGGTAGAGACGTTGTCTCACAGAGTAGATGGGACCATCTGAGGGTATTTGCCAAGGAGCTATTCCAACGAACCTTACACAAGTTTTCCACCTTCTCACCTTAATTATATCTGAAAGAGAATCCAAAGACATCAAAATTAAGAAGACATTTAGAATCTTATGTGTCTCCTTCTAATTCTGGATCTTCTGTGTTTCAAAGTGTGGATGTTAGTTCTTCTGTGCACTTGTGCGGCATGCATATGAGAGAGCATACCTCAACAAGAGTCTCTAGAATACCAGACTGGTGAGCATTCTCTGTAAGGATGCTGTGGAGACTAAAAACCTTTTGAGCAAGACTTCTTAGACTAAGGTGAGAGTTTTCTTAGGAAAGTTTTTAAAAATCTACAGTGTATTCCCAGTGCCCTATCAAATTCATTTGTGACAACTCCCATGAGCATTGACATAGATTTCTGGAACTAACTGGTGCAAAGCAACAAGGTCCAGTGATTGAGGACTCCGAGATCTGGGCCTCTGAGCCTTCATAAGCTGACCTTCCTTTCTTACACTGAGCCTCTGACACAGAGTGTAGGATGCAATGCAGCTGAACTCTCTGACCAGACCAGTAGGAACTTGAATGAAAAAATGTTTTATTTTGATGTCAGATTAAATATTATAAATATAAGTTCTGAGTGTGCGGGAAATTCCAAATGAATGCCAGGAGGTTTCTGGCACCTAGTCTATTGCAAGGCATATGGAAGTTTGTATCAAGAATAGTCAACAACAATTTTCCATCTCCTCTGGGATGAGAATAAGAGGAAATTACTAACATGGAATGAAAACACTAACTTGCAATCACGTATCCAGTCACTGTGTCCACACATGCCAAATGATTCTAAATATAAGTCATCCCATCTCATGCTGGAAAGCCAGGAGAGAGTAAATCACTGATTTGATATATCTTGGGTGAAGTACAGGCTTTGTGAAACCTCTGATCATCTTTTAAAACTGTTTCATCCAAGCTGGGAGGAGGTGGCATACACCTTTGATCCCAGCACTCAGGATGCAGGGGCAGGCAGTTCTCTGAGTTTGAGGCCAGCCTGGTCTATAGAGCAATTTCCAGGACAGCCAGAGCTACACAGAGAAACTCTATCTTGGAAGAAAATACAAAAAAATCATTTCCTCAGTAATTACTGCTTTAGCGATTCTGTGTTCTAGGCTTAGGAAGCATGCTACTTTGAGTAAACCCCAGAGTTACCTTTTTAAAGGTGGTGTGTCTGTAGCCTAGCCCCACTCACAGACCACCACCGTAGAGTTTTCAGTGATCCCCAGACACTAGCCTATACAGCTCCGGTTAAGGGACACTCAAATCCCCTAAAACAGAATTTACATTCTTCTCTATGCTGCTTTTGCTGCTAGACTTCTGGTTGGCTTTCCTCCCCCAACCCTCCCTTTGTTGTTGTTTTTGGTTGGTTGGTTTTCATTGCTTAAGGTGAAGCCCAGATTTTGTTTCCATTACTCCTACAGTTGCTGTTACTAACTGTAACTATTCTCTCTAAATACCCCATGTCTGTGTCTTCCTTTTACGTTAGTGTATATCAGCCTTGGTGCTGACCTTCATCGCTTATCATCTAAGTCCACACAATCTCCAATAATTCTACCCACTAATATTAGTTACTTTTCTTGTAATTATGACCAAATACTCAATAGAGACATAGAAGGAAGGATTTGGCTAAGGGTTTCAGATGGTGCTTCCATGCATGTGAGCCCCACAGATTTGAGCAGAAGGTCATCATAGCAGGCATGTGACAGAGCTGTACTTCAGTTCCTGAGGGACAGGAAGCAGAAAGAAGGGGAACATGGGGAGAGAACAGGAGAAAGCCCTCAAGGACATGACCTCAGTGACCTACCATCTTCAACTAGAGCTCCCCTACTTCTTACCACCTCCCAATAATACCCTTCAATGAACTAATTGAACTAAATCAGAGCCCTCGTGAGCTGCATGCTATCTCTGTGTCTCTGCAGATGTTTTCCTGGACTTGTCCAGAAGGATACCTCATACCCCAGGTGTTTTGTAATCTGACCTGGATGGCAGTCACAACTAACTATCACACCATTTTCAGCTCTATTTTCATTTATTCATCGGACAAGCCCTTGATGATCACCACGTATGTATCAGACACAAGCAGGAACTGCTACGGTTCTCATCTGTAGGTACTCTCCTTGGAGCTTATATGCTGAGAGTGGATGTAAATAAAGGGAAACTAGATGCACAAACCAAACAAAATATTTGGTTTTATGTAAAACTAAAATAACACATGCTAAATATCAGGGAGGGCAAGTCTGAGAAGGGCTGTTTGAGGTGATGGCTAAGCACAAATCCACAGTAAAGATCAGGGGCTGACTATACAGACTGGGAGGTAGGAACACATTTCTGAAAGAGGGAGCGTGCACTGTACATGCTAAATGTAAAAGTAAATGTAGCTTGTATTTCCTCAAATGAAGTGATAAGATGAGAGCCAAACACACACCTTACAAATACATGGCTTAGTCTAAGCTCAGAGCATTTCTAACTGACTAGACCTAGGCCTGGAAGCTTCTAGCCTATGTACAGTCTAATTTTCACCTTTCAGCCTCTATCTGCTAACCTAGGCCTAGAATGTTTTGGCCTCTGAGACTTACTGCTGAAAAAACTTGCCCTTTCTGGCTCTTTCTGAACTCTGGCTGGCTGGTTCAACTCAGCTCTTCTGACTCAAACTCTTCTCTAAGCTGACTGATTCAAATTGGCTTCTCAGTTTTTGACTGAATTGTTCTGCTTGGAAGGACTGACTCTGAAATGAACTGCTCTCAACTGAACAGAACTGAATTCCATTAAATTCTCTCCCCCTTACTGCACCTTAAGTATCCTCTTTTTCCTGTCTATTCTTGTGAGATTTGGGTGTACCTTATCTCTGACTCATTCTACCAAATCTTTTTCTGATTCATCACTTTGTCTGTCCCTCAATTAGAGGACACTGTTTGGGATTAAAGGTGTGTACTAATGTCAGTATTTAAGCCAGAGGGATTAAAAGTGTGCGGAGTGTTTGCATTATCTTTGGATGTGATCCTTTGCTGGAGCAGCCATGTTGCTGGATAAAATTCCTCTACATTAAGTGTGCAGGACACTCAAGGATAAAAAGGAAGTTCCTTAAGGAATCAAGGAAGACCATGATGGCTAGTTAGAAGTGCAGAGAGAGTAGAAGAGGAAATAAGGACTTTAGCAGGATTATGCAGAACATCAGAGCTCCAAGATTCTGTGGAACTCAAGCTCAGATCCTGGTACTATGAGCCTCAGATTCCTTATGTTTCTGATCTAAAAACTTGTGATGATATTGAGGGCCCCTACTGGTTTGCATGCTGCTCATGATTTGAGTCTTAGATTCTGAATCAAGTAGCATTTGATTGCTGTCCATACCCTTCAGTTGTGGCTTCCTTTTCATTTGTCATCTCATTATTTTTCTTCCCTTGCAAAGGCTCCTTTTTCTGATGTCATCATCACCACATCTTCTAGGCCTCACCTCAAGTCCTACAGAATACCAAGGCTATGATTTCACACCCAACTCTTTTTTTGGGGGGGGGGTAGAATTCTAATAACCCTTGCTGCTTATTTTACAGAAAAATGAAATCTGTAGGTAAGCATGAACCCTTATATAACTGTATATAGTTGATATTAATGGCAAAGCCACAGGATAAAAGCCAAAATCTAAAAGCACATGAAATCTTAACAGCAATAAACACTAGAAAAGGCCTGGAACACTGGGCCATATATACATATGCATCTGTACACATGAACAATCTGTTGCACACATACACATATGTCCCCACTTGCAAACAATCATACCTACACTATACACATCCATTCACACACACGAATAATCATGCATAGTCACACATACCATATACATATACATGAGCTCAAAAAGGTGGCTTACCTGTAGGTTCTTCAAAAAACTCTTTTTTTTAATTTTTAAAATTTATCTTTTTGAGAATTTCAAATATGAGTATTGTCTTTACATCATCTTCTCTCTTTCCCTCTAAACCCATGGGCTCTTTTTCTTTAATTGTTAGCATATAACCAACACATACAAGTCCATTTCATATTGCTCTTGTATGGATATATGTATGTATTTAGGAACAACAAGTTGGTATTAGATAACCAGTTACATGCTGCTTCAGTCTCTGTATTTTGTTAATAAGAAATCAGTTATCTGAGCAGCTCTACTGTTGCCAATGTGCCAATGTGGATCACAAGGCCCCACTAGTAGATGAAGAGCTACAGGCCACTAATGACTGCTGGGAGGGAAAATCAGTCTTCCCCAGGGATGAGCCTATAACTGGTTATCTAATACCACAGCCAACTCTTTTGGAGTGTTTGGCTGATCACACATATCTGTGAGCTCCTGAGAGTGCTTACAGCATGGTCCTAATGCAGTTGTGGTGCTTGTCAGGGCTGGCACTCATTCAGTATATGCCAAAGGCAAGGCAGAAAGCACTGGAACAGAATCTATTTTATTTAATATTACAATGTTTCATCTGTTTTGTTTTCACAATTGAAATTAAATTCAACAGACACGAAAATAAGACTTTCAAATGTGGTTAGGGTATATTAGTTCATCTAGTTGTAAGCAATGCTTGACAATCAGAGAACTTCCATGAAACCTGCACTGTCTTTGTTACATGTTGGCTTGCTCTTTAGAGCCTCAGAATTTTTCATTATGGCCATTTATTTATAAACAGTGATCTACAGAGAAGGGTTTGTCTTTAAAACAAAGCAAACATGCTTACTCTTCTAAACGCTGAGCCAATAAACATTAGTTCAAGTGCAAGTTACACTTGCATACTTGATACTTAAATGGCAGCAAGTGGGGAGGTATAGCTCAGCAGCAGAACAAATGCTGGGAAGTGCAAGGTTATAGGTTTGATTCTCAGCATCACAGATAGGTAGGTAGGTAGATGGAGGGAGGGAGGGGGGAGGGAGGAGAGAGAGAGAGAGAGAGAGAGAGAGAGAGAGAGAGAGAGAGAGAGGTAATCTCAGAAAGATATATTGAAAAGCCACTGTTATTTAGACAGAACCCTGAAGTGCTTCAGGATGCCTACACATTCCTTTACTGGTAAAGCTGAAGAGTACATTTTTTTCAAGAATCAGGTGTTTAATTATCAGAATCTGCCTATGCTTGTTTCTTTGTAGTCTTCGGTCGTACCGTCATCTGCTTATTGTTACTTCTTACTCAAAACATATTTATTATTGTGTTTGCCACGCATGTGTTGAACTAGTGAAGTAGAGATTACATATTCCGAGGGAATTATTGTTACTTCTTACTCAAAACATATTTATTATTGTGTTTGCCACGCATGTGTTGAACTAGTGAAGTAGAGATTACATATTCCGAGGGAAACAGCATACATAACATCAAGTGGAAGTGAGGATAAAGAGGAAACACGGAGCAGTCTTGGTAACTGTTTTACTTATAACGAACTTCACTCAGTTCCTTTTGCGTATGTCCTGTTGAGTATGACAGATTGCCACATAGATAAGGGTCATTAGAGTCTTGTGATACTGCAGTTAACCAACTCAGGACCATAAATCTCATGGCAATACAGCCTCAATGGACCGACTATTCATTGTGAGAGAAACAAGATAGTAGGATGCCTGGACGTTTCCAGTGCTGTAGATGAGAACATGATTCTATGGAATAGATGTGAACTTTTATATACTGGATTTTTAGGTCATATTTCTTGAGACTTTCAAGAGAACAAGTTAATACCCTTTGTCTTTGCATCCTAATAAATATGACACTATGTCCAGAAAGTGGAGGATATGCTCTTAACCGGTCACATCAGCAGTGAGGATTTACAGAGCAGTCAGTTCACCAACTCAGTTTCAGTCCCTTCACATTAACAGTCAAGGATCAGGCTGGCATCAGCATGTGTTATTCTTTCAACAGGATAACAGCACAGAGCCAAGTATATTCCATTCAATATGAGACTTGAATTATTTAGGAACCAGTGTCAGTCAATGACTCTAAAGAAATAATTTAATAATACAACTTCTGGTTATTTTGCTACACTCATCTGGTATACATTATTAGGTGAAGAAACGAATGGAGATCAGGTTTTTAGAACTTGGGAGTCAAATGTGTAGAATATAACATAGGTGGTTTTGGCATAGGAAAATCTGTAATCATACATCCAGACACAGAAGTCTGTTATGCTGTGATTAGGGTTCCAATGCTGAAATGAAAGATCATATTTGTTTCAGATACATATGTTCTTGACTGGAGTAGAGAACTGGAAAGATCTAGGCAAACTAAAATCTTGTTCACGTCACAATGAACATTCAGTTCGATGGGACTGCAATGCCGTGGAAAAGTGCATGGGCCCAAGTTAGTAATTGCTATAGCACGTGATTCAAATGCCCCTTATCCACATGGCAATCTGACATACTCAGTGACAGATATGCAAAAGGAAGGGAGCAAAGTTTCGAGTGATGTTAAAAGCTGGAAAATTCACATCCACGCTCTTAGATAAGATCAAATCTTCCTGGGATCTACCAAGTGCATAAGAAGTACAAATTAACAGCAAAACTCTTGTATCACAGTCAGCAAATCTTCTCATCTCAATGATTGTGCCCTACGTGTTTGTTTCTCATCAAAAGACTATCAAATCCTGATCTCAAGATTCATTTTAGAAGGTTCTGCAGCCAATGAAAAATTCTCCTTTCCACAGTAGACCTTTCAAACACCCTCTGCTTCAAACTGTAATCCACTATTATATTTTCATGTATAATATTCTACTTACATGTTTGGCTTTATTATTAAGCCAATTTTTTTAAAAATCAGCCTGTTACCAGACAGTGATGCCACATGCCTTTAGTCTCAGCACTCTGGAAGACAGAGACAGGCATATCTCTGAGTTTGAGACCAGCCTAGTCTACAGAGAAAGTTCCAGGACAGTCAGGGCTACACAGAGAAACCCTGTACGGACGGGGTGTGGGAGTGGGGAGAGAACCAAAAAACAAAACAAAATAATCAGCCTATTTAAATATTCTGTGGCTGTCATTTGCTTAAAATGTTTTATTATCTTTTTTTAAAAGATTATTTATTTTTGTGTATATGAGTACACTGTATCTGTCTTCAGACACACCAGAAGGGGGCATTGGATCCCATTACAGATGGTTGTGAGCCACCATGTGGTTGCTGGGAATTGAACTCAGAACCTCTGGAAGTGTAGCCAGTGCTTTTAACTTCTGACCCATCTCTCCAGCCTGTTTCATTATCTTTATGAACCACATTTTAAAAAATATAATGTAGCAAAATTTCAAAGCCATTTTGAAAGAAATAGCAATGTGAGAAAAGATCTTTAGTGTCTTTGGGAGCCTTCTCCCGATCAGCAGAGGTGTAAAATGACTTTGGATAACAGGGGCTGAAGTCATCCTAAAGGGAGGGCTGCTTCAGGGCGTCTGAGTCATGAAATCCATGCTCACCTGAAGAGAGACCCGCTCAGATGCTGCATTACCACCCATAAGATGTTGTAAACCATGTGTATAAGTAAAGGCTTACATTCAATTGATGGCTGGATAAAGGGAGTTTGATTTAATGTAAGACCCAAGTCCTATTTTGTTATGTTTTTATTAAGGAAAATATGTACAAGTAAAACATATTCTTTTAGAAATTTTAAATAAAAGGGGCTGGAGAGATGGCTCAGTGGTAAAGAGCACTTGTTGCTTTTGTAGAGGACCTGGCCTCAGTTCCCAGCACCCACATCATGACTAACAACTACTGTAATTCCAGTCCCATAGGACCCAATGCCCTTTTCGCGTCCACAGCTTCTGCTTGCATATGTTGCATAAACATATACACATATAAAATATCTACACACATAAAAATTTTTAAGTCACTTAAAACTTATATTAAGAGGCATTTTTTTGGTAAATCATCTTTTTTTGAGTTCAGGTTCTGACTACTATTTTTATTCATATGCCTTTCCAAGGAACAAATGAAAGACACAGTTTTTAAGTATAGAAATCAAGGTTTGATTTTTCTCCCTTCCTCTCAATTCCATTTTCAGGAGAAAATTGGCTAGGAAGCCAATCTATGTATTAAACTCTTCAAATGCTTTTATTTAAAAATGTGGCAAAGATAACAAAGTGAAATGTTGTCATTTGAAGAAAGGAGAGACCATAAGAAACAATGGTAAAATCAAGTGGCTATTAAGTGTTTTTCTCTACAGTTACATTCCATCTAATGAATAAGAAATGACTGAATCCATACGTCAATATCTTGTGTATTTATACTGAAAGAATAAACCTAGACAAAAAACCTTCAGTGGCTACTAACCTCACGAATCGTTCAATTGTAATTTTGAAGAAGTCCTGTATATGTAAGACACGTATGTTCAGGACCTGCAAATTCCTCACTACCCGTTGTAAATCTAGACTAAATTAACACCTCACGGGGACCAGAAGATAGAGAGGTAAAACATAGTCATGTCATTGGCAAAAACTCAATACGGGAAAAGTACAAGACAAGAAACTTAAGTGATGTATCAATGACAATGTAGGGTGTCTGTTGGGATCCTCACAGAAAACAGGTTCAACAGAAAGGGTGAGCCAGCTACTACACAGCCAGCCAAATGCATATTACCTGTATCTGTGATGATACTGAGAGATTTTTGTTAATCATTTTCAAGAAGGTGGTACTACATTTGTACTTTAGAAAAGCCCCTTCACCTTCCCTGGTAGTGCTAATGTTTTTACAAGATGAATTACAAAATGTCTGTGAGAGATCTTTTTCCTAACAATCTAGTTGGTGGAGGGATTGTACTGCTACAAAAGTAACAGTGGGTTTTAACTGGGCGGTAGTATTCACTGTAGCATTCTAACTTTTGGGGATGTCCTAAAACTTTCACAATGTTCAAAAACATCCAAAGGAACACTGTTACAGAATAGGAAATAGATTGCCAGGAAATGAAGGAGAGATGATATAGGCAGCAGGGGAGAGGTAAGGTGGATGTATCACATGTGCATGTATGAAAACTTCATGATGAAGCTGCAATCTCATATAATTAACATGCATGGAGAAGCTACAGAGAATTTCCAAGCTGGAGGGGAGAGACGGGAAAGACTTACCCTGTTGAATATCCTTCATTTCTAGATGTAAACTAGATATCAAGATTCCCACAGTTTGAGATCGCTTTCCATCCAATAACTTGATGATCTGTGATTTTAAATAAAAATAGAAAATGGAAGCTCAAATGATCACACAGTCATTCAGAAAGAAGAAACACTAACGACACTAAGACTTTTAGATTCACTGGTGCATTAATGGAAAAACTGACCCAGTATCACAGGCACATGACTTAATGCTTCAATGAAAAATAGTGTATCTACAATTACAGACATTTTAAAAGTAAAGAACATGCCATGCAGAATTCAGACGGCCTGACACGAACAATAAAAATCTTTAGAGTATTTTACCATCATTTTATATTTTTACTCTGATTTTTTTCTTTTAGGTTTTTAAAGACTGTGCCTCACAGCATAGACCAGCTTGGCCTAGAATTCATGACCTCTTGCCTCAGCCTCCTGAGGGCAGGGGTTACAGGAATGGGCCACAACTGGCTACTTTGACCCCTTTCTTCAAACATGAAGGTCCTGGAGAGCAAGACACATGGATTCTGATGGCTGCTGGATAAAGGCAAGCTAATCCACCCCAACTTCACTGCCCAGGCAGCCACAGAGGTATTGTGGCCCTGTCCTTACATATGTACCACGTGCTCCTTATGCTTCTGAGGAGACCTTCACATACACATCCATCTAAGATTCTACTCATTCAGCCTTGCATTTTAGCATAAATCACTTTTCTATTCAAAACCAGAAAAAAAATGGAGGAGAAACAATGAATACAAAATTATATGTCTCAGCTCCTCTTCGTTGATCACTGTTTTCTTTCTGTTTTGAAAGATTTGTTCTATGCGATTGAATTATTAGCATGGAAAGCCCACAGCAGGAAGTACACTGTTCTAAAGATCTCAGGTTTATAGTGCAATGTAGCTCATACTGCTCATTACATACTCATCACTGCATGTCACAGTTCCAAAACCTTTTCATTTTGAAGGATGTAAACTTTATCCAGAATGGCAAACTCCCAATACTATCTTCCCCCACTTAAGTCAGGTCCTCTATGGAGAGGACTCTATTTGTTCTCCTCCATTGTGGGTGAGTAAATTATTAATTAAATGTGGTGGCTTGAATAAAAATGGCTCCAATGCACTCAAATATGTGATTTCTTGGTTATTTGGGAATGGCTACCCTTGAGAGAGATATGGACCTGTGGTCTGTTGGAGGAGGTGCGTCACTGGGGATGGGCTTCACAGATTCAAATGCTCAAGCCAGGCACATTGTCTTCTTCTGTTCCTGCTGCCTATGGATCAAGATGTAGAACTCTCGGCTGCCTCTCCAGCACCATGATTGCCCGTGAGCTACCATGCTTCATCTGATGATGCTAATGGACTAAACCTCTGAAACTGTAAGCCAGCTCCATTTCAATCTTTTCCTTTTGAAAAGATGCTATGGTCATTGAGGTGTCTCCTCACAACAATAGAACATTGACAGGACTAAATTGGTGAAACCAATGAATTAAATTTCTTGCCTAGAACTCGCTAGACCCTTTGCTACTACATTAGTTGTGAACATAGGTGCAACTGACGTGTTCCTGATTTCAGTGACAAAAGTTTCACTTGCTTGCCATTGGCTAGGCTACATTTAAGCTCTTAAAATGTGCTCTTTATTATACCCAAGTATTTCCCTTCTGTTATTACTTCACTATGATTTTTTTTACTATGAAATGTTTTATACTAGTTAGGCTGAGTTTTTTTGTTTGTTTGTTTGTTTGTATCAACTTAACACAAACTCAGCTAAGAAAATGCATCTATCTGATTGGTCTATAGGCAAGTGTGTAGGGAATTTTATTGATTAATGATTGATGTGGGAGGTCCCAGCTCATTGTGGGTGGTATCACCCTTGGAGAGGTGGTCCTGAGTCGTATAAGAAAGCAGTGTGAACAAGCCATGAGGAAAAACCTAGTAAGCAGCATTCCTCTGATCCCTGCTTTTGGTTTCTTTCTCTAAGTTTCTATCTTGCGTCCCTGCCCTGACTTCCTTTGGTGATAGACTATTAGCATTTGATCAGTGTTTTATCACATGAATAGAAACTCTACTAAGACAGATGTAAAATTTTGTCAAGTGCTCTATGTCTTTTGAGATGAAGATGTGATATTTATCTTTGTCTTGTTAATATCTTCAAATTATACACACAGATAATATGTACTATATATTAATTATATGTATATATGTATAGCATTATATATACGTATATCATTTGAGTATCACAGAGTATCATAGGATCACGTGACTATAACATGATCCTTCCTATATTATCTTGAGTTTACCTTGCTAGTATTTTTTTGGGGGGGGAGGTATTCATCTATATTAGCTAAGGTCTGTGCTTTTCATTTCTTGTAGTTCCTTTAGCACCAAAGTAATCCTCATTTCATAAAGAGAATGAACCTGAAAGTATTACAATTTTAGAGTTTTGAGGAGTTTGTTAATAAATGACCTGGGATTTTCCTTGAGGTTTGGTAGACTTGTCCACAAAATGTCTTCGAGTTTTCTCTCCTGGGAGATATTGGAGTTCTGGTCAATTTTCCAGAATAAAGCTGTTCAGGTCTTCTATTTCTTCATGACACTATCATGGGTGGGTTACAGGTTTCTAGGAATTGATCCAGCTCATCCAGGTTATTCAAATTTTGGCATATCAAATATGGACATATATATTCATATTTGTTTCTTATATTTGTTCTCTCTGTGGCATCAGTTATAAACTCTGTGCTTTTGGTTTTGAGTTCACATATTTGGGTCTTTTCTCTTTTTTGTCTCTTTCCATTTAAAGATTTGTCACCTGCATCTGTCATGGAAAAGAGTTCTGATACATTTTCTAGCATGTGTCCAATCCCTTCGTTATACACTTATGTTCAATGTTTATTGTTTCACCCTCTGCTGGCTCTGGGCTTCGTCTGTTCTCCTTATACAATGTGTGAAGTTATAGTTAGGATAGTTTTCAATGTGCTTGCTCAGACTTATAAACCTTTCGTTATTTCTATTTTTGGTATCAAGTGAGGTTCAGCATGTTGTGCTTTGCTTTTGTTTGCCTCAAGCATTCTTTCTATATTCCTTTGGACTTCTTCTTTAACTCACTAGCTACTCAGAAGTCTGTTAACTTCAACTTGTTTCTTATTTTTTTCCACTTTTCCTATTGCTAGTTTTCATTCCATTGACGTGACAAAAGCTACTTGGTACATTTTTAACATCTTAAACTTGTTGAGACTTGTCTTGTGACCTAAAATTCTTTCAACCCTGGACAATGTTCCAATTGGGAAGATTGTGGGCTCCATATCTGTTAGCAGAATGCATTACCGAGTTGCCCCTGGGCATCCCCAGAGGACTGGAAGCAGAGCCATCGCTGATGTGCAAACCTATTGATATTCTGGCCTTTTACAGTATACACTTTTATTTTATGCTTATATTACTTATAGAACCAATGCTCTGTAAGTTGTATATAGGTCTCTGTTATACAGTATTGCTGAGGATATAATGGAAAGAAATATATTCAGTACAAATACAACTATCACAGTTCAAATAGGCGAACAAGAGGCAAACAGTGCTCCATGGTTACAGGAGAGACTAAGGACCCGGAAAGGCTGCAGCAGGGCGTGTCACTTTGTCGCTCCATTGTAAGGGTCTAGCACAGTATGTGCTGTTAAAACTTTGCTTTCTGAGTCTTTTGGAGTAAAGTTTTGTCAGCTTGTTTCACAGAGTTGATGCTGATATTGCGTGTGTGGATAGTTATAAGTACAAATATGTTTGGTGGGTTGCTATTCTATCACTTCATACTATCCATCTTTGTCTTTTGTGACAGTTTTTGACTTAAAATCTATTTTGTAGAGTCATATTTTCTATGAACATTTGGCTTCTGTTTTTTCTTAGCTAAGGATTTTTCAGTTTTACTTATCTTTTCGAAGAAACACTTAGATTGTGTTTTTCTACACTAACACTTTCATGCACCTTCTGTGCCTACGTCTAAAGTGAATCTCTTATGGAAGGCATACTTGCCTGGTTTTATTTTGTCAAATCTGTCAGCAACTCTTTCTTCTGATTGAAAAAAAAAAAAACAATGCGTCCAATTACATTGACAGTCCTTACTGATAAGAGCCGTAGTGCTGCCATCTTGTTAATTTCTCTGGTTTTGTACGTTGTTGTCCTTTTTTCCCTTAGGGCTTCTCCCTTTGGATTTGTTCATTCCTTACAGTGACATATGTTGGTTCCTTTCTTATTTTCTTGGATGGGCCTCTTGATAAAACCCAGTACACTTAGCACAGGATTTAGTTCAAATGCCTTATATTTGTAATAGTCTGTTTGAAGCTGGTCATTCACATACAGGACTTCTTTCTACTCTTTACTTCTTCATTGCTTTTCACTTTGTTACTGGTGTCATGAATTACATACTTTTAACTGGGCAGTCAAGAATGCATAGTGGTTAAGCTTTCTATACAATTTTTAAAGCCCTGTGAAACAATTAAAAATTATTTCCACAGAGCCATTATCATAACATTTATTTGTTTGAATATCTGTTTCACCAATGAGCTTTGCACTCATAGACTTGTGTGTGTGTGTGTGTGTGCGCGCGCGTGCGCATGCTCACCTGTGTAGTACCCTCTGCCTTGTTTCAGCTTACAGAATAAACACCTGCCTTATTTTGTATATGGCTCATCACTAAGTCAGGTGATGAAGAACTTCTGCAGTTGCTGCTCATCTTTGCTTACTTTCCTTCATAGCAAGGGACAGTTTGCTTGCATACATTACTATTGGCTGGAAGTCTTTTAGTATTTGAAACATAGCATTCTTTGGGCCTAGAATTCATTGATGAAAATTTCACTGTCAGTTATGGCGGTGTGCCTTTTAATGTAACAAGCAGCTTTTGTGTTGTGTTCAAAGCTTTTTCTCTGCCTTTTCCTTCTGAAAATTTAATTATAGTACATACTTCTGTGTCCTATTGGGTTATTCTCACTGGGGTCCATTAGACATCTAGATTCAGGAAGTCCATTTCCATACCTAGCTTCAGGCATTTTTTTCCTTTAAATGTGCATTCTGCCCCTCCTACCCCATCTTCTCCCATTATGTGCTGATTGGTTGCTAGGTGACATCATTTATCCTTTTAGGCTTTTTTCACACTTTCTCTTTCACTCCATTGACTAGATAATTTCTTTAGCTGTGAGATCACTAACTACCCCTTCTTCCTGGGTACTGAAGCTTTGTAGTGATTTTTCAACTCAGTGATTCAGTTTCACCAGGTCACAGTTTTTTATTTGCTCATTTCAAATGCTTACAGGCCTTGCTAGTCTCTCATCCTGTCCCTGCACCCTTTCCCCAGCTCCCTGGACATCACTATCACATTTATCTAGAATTACTTTTCAAATATAGCATGTGTGTTTGCAACTACAAATTCATGTCTAGTATCTGTTTTGTACCTTTGCTTGGTCCTAGCCTGTGTTTCTCTATCTGCCTTGTTACTTTGTGCTGGTCTATTTATGGGAAAAATAGTCATTTACCCCAGTCTATAACTTTACAGATTGGTGTCAATAGGAAAGTTTCCTGCCAGTAAGCCAAATGACTAAGAATTCGTAAGCTCATGGATGAAAATTCTGCAGACATATAAACTCCCAAGTCCCCAATGAAAGAGGTCTTAACTGCTCCCCCAACACTATTATGCTCCTTCCTCTGTTGTCTGGAGCACCACCACTTCTCTAGAGACATAAAAATGTTCCTAATTAATTTCTGTTCTCATCAGCCTCCAAGCATCTAGAGTATGTCAGGTCATATGTACAGACGAATTGAGTAAGAAAGAAAATAGCTGAAGAAATAGAACACTGTATGCAACCTCCACTCTTCCCTTTCCTATAACCCAGGGGAGAAGCCACTAAGCTGTGTTGGCCTTGGCCTGTTCACCACAGGTGCTCTGTAGCAATGGCAAGCCACCCAGCCAGCTCTTTCTTGTTCCCAGTAGTCCCTACTCATAGAGTGCATGCTGGGTCTTGTCAGCACTTTTAAGTCAGGAAGACAGAAACCAGTCCCTGGGCAACCCTCCAAAAAGCCAAAACACTGGTTGCATGCTCCAACTTTTTCCTCTCAAGGGAGAATCCAAGAGTTAGGTGTTTCCTCCAAAGTACTCTGCCTTGAGAAAGGGAAGAGTAACTGGCAAATAAGTGCTTGCTAGCTAGCATAGTCACCTTTGCTCATGGCCTCCCCCAACTTGCCATTTTTTCCTCTTGGATTCGAACCCAACAGAAACTGGTCTTTCGGGTACCTCTCAGATAGAACTGAAACAAATGGGCATCTTCTTCCTTTTCCTTCCCAGAGAAGCTGAGAGTTTTCTGTAGATCACTATGCAGTGAGCAGAGAGGGCCAAATCTCCAATCTGAATATTCCACACCTTTTCTTAGCAGCTTTAATGTGATATTTTTTAGAGGTCAGGGCATGTGAGAGGCCCTTCACTGATTGCTGATCAAGGAAACTGGTATGCACCAGGCACAAGGAGGGAATGGTGCTTCTGCCATCCACCATCAGGACATGTTTCTGAGAGGCAGAGAGACACATAAAGAGAAGGGGGTGGCTGAAAGTAGCTGGTAAGCATGAGGCACGAGGCCTGACCTCAGGTGGCTAGTGAAAATGTGAACCATTATTCTGAGGTTGATTCAGGTCACACTTTAAGGGGCCTTGCTTCTCCTTCATAGTTGGAGGACAGTATCAAACAAACTACAATTTTAAATGTAGAGAGAGAAAAGGGGAGAGGGAGAAAGAATATGTATCTTTTAAAATCTCTTCTATAACTCCAGATATGCTAAATAACTAGAGGGAAACAAAACAGTCAATAATAACAACACACATACATGCACATGCACACACGTGCACACACACACAAACATACCTTAGAATTCTAAACAGACCAAAAGAAACTGCCATGCATATTTCAATCATTTGAAATTAAGTCAGACTGTCCATGCAAACTGCAGGGAGCAAGTGTTAGAAGTAAGGAAGTAAAGGAAACTTGAAAGCTGAATGAGAGAAAAGGGAAGATGCTTTACAGACTTCAGTTCGACCTCGTTTGCTTTAGCAGGGACCAAGCACTAAAAACCCTAATGACTCTTATAACTCCGAGTTGCAAGATTTGGAGCTAAAGACCGAAGATATGGATCAAGGGTTCACAGAGATATCTGTGCTATGATTATCTTTCTCTTTTCCTTTTGTGGATTTGCATTTTTAATGATGGAAAGCGAATCATGCATGTGCATGGGTATAGAGGTGCCAGAGGACAATACCAGGTGTCTCCCTCTATCACACGCCACCTTATTCCTTTAAGACAGTCTTCTTTCACTAACAGGCTGGGTCCCCAGCATGCTTACAGCATTCACTCATCACCATCCCTCAATGCTAGGGTTACAGGCACACAATGCCATGTCTGGCTTTTTATGTACGTGCTTAAGATTTAAACTTAAGTCCTCCTCTACCCGAGTCATCTCCCCAGCCCCACAAATGCCTTTTAAGATTTAAGAAGTACCAACTACTCAAAAATACAAAGAGTGAAATTGCTCTCTTGTCTTCTGACTTCAATCTCCAGTTACCTACACTAGCAATGGGGATTTTACCACAGTCTACACCTGAACACGTGCCCACATGTGTCCAGCTTATGTAAATAATATGGCAAGCAGTACACTGGTATTGTAGCTCAGCAACAGAGTGCGTGCCTAGCATAAGCATATGAGGTCCTGGGTTCACCAGTGAGAGAAGAAAGGCAAGTCTATATGTTCATCTGTGCAGGCTTGTTTGTTTCTGTTTTGTTTCTCATTCTCATTTTATCCCAGTTCAGAAATACATCCCTGTTGAGTCCCATGTCAATCAAGGTAAAGGTACTTGGAAGCATGTGATACACTATTTGTGTCTTCAACTGAGGGACTTCTAGAATTTCCCAAATGTTGTCAATTTATTAAGAATGTTGCGATCCACACTAAAGAAATTTACCTTCAGTCATGAGTATGCCTTCCTGTGGGATAGGCTGACAATTGTTCACACAATATTCACATTCTAAAATTTGATATGCATCAAAAAATTGTTTCTAATAAGAGGTAGGAATTTGAACCCTCGAAATTATTTCTTGCCCCTACACACTCTTTTTATTACCAAGTAAAAACTAATTTTTTTAGAAAAGGTAAAATGTTTCTTTTTTTCAGTCTATAATTTTACTGATAATTCAGCTTTCTACCAACAGCCATTACTTTGTTTTAAAAATAAGCTTTAGGGTCATTATAAAGCTTCAAGTGATCAGAACTTCATTTAGCATAAATTTCCCCTGGCTTTTCTTTTATTACATTGGATGTATCATTAGTAAGCTAGTTTCTAAATTGCAAAGTAAATTTAAGGAATTCTTGGAAGGGCAAGACCATTAGACAAGCAGATGGATGAGTATTAGATATTTGTTGCACTACGTTTATTGACTTCAAACTCAATTGATTATACCTACATACCTTCAGATTTAATGAATATTCCAGACTGGTGACCATGATAGTTACTTAAAAAATTAAAATTCTGAAGTTGTTTGAGATTGTCGGATATTAAATATCTTATGATAGTAGTGTAATGGTTAATTTTAAATGTCAACTTTCCAGAACTTGGAATCAACTAAGAAAAGATACTCAGTTGAGGAACTGTCTAGATCAAGTTGGTCACTATACATGTCTGGGTGATTTTCTTTGTTGTTAATTGAAGTAGGAAGATCTTAGTCTACTGTGGGTGGGACCATTCCCTAGGCAGGAAGTCCTATAACAGTAAAAAAAAAAAAAAAAAAAAAAAAGAAGAAAGCTGGCTGAGTGAATCAATCAGCAGATGAATACATTCAGTTTGCTCATGACTGTGAATGTGGTGTAGCAAGTTTTCTCAAGCTCTTGCCTTTGTGACTTCTCTTCAATAATAGACTGCAACCTGTAACTGTAAGCCAAATAAATCCCTTTCTCCCCTAAAATGCTGTCAGTCAGAGTGTTTTATTACAGAAACAGAAATTAAAATAAGGACAAGTAGAAAACTTAATACATTTTAAAAATAACCACAGAATTTCAAATACAAAAGGTTATATCAAACAATTAGATTAAAAAAAAACTCATTAAGATCCATTCATTCCATTTAATAGTCTGGTATTCATTATTCAGGATTACTTTAACCATTTTTTTCAAAAGTTGTCTGTCCTAAAGTATCAATATAACAATCTAGAAAGACGAGGGCTTAAGGTGACGGCATCTTTAGTTTTACTCGTCAGCTGCAGGCTGAACCTTTGTGGTCCACTGGCCAGCTGTACAGTGTACTCAGCATCAGGACTGGGTGGAACCCGTTTGAAGGCAGAAGCCTGAAGACCAGCAGCACTCTATGTCTAGTTCTTGCTCATCAACTCATCCTTAAGCCAGGGTTGGACAGGCAGTGTATCCAGGATAGAATCTTTCACATAAGCAAACTGACATATCTGCTGCAAGGATCGAAAGGTTGTACATGCATGTGTGTGTGTGTGTGTGTGTATACACACACACACACATATCTGTTTGAAGGGAGTTCAAAGACTAATTTAAACATATACAGCTGGAGAGATAGCTAGATTGGCTAACGGTCTGCTATGCAAGCATGAGAACAAATCCCTAGTACCCATGTAAGAAGCCAGGCTTACTAATGTGTGTCTATAATCCCAGCACTGGGGAGGTAGAGACGAGAGGAATACAGGGGCTTGCTGAAAATGAACATATTTAGAGAAAGATATGTTTGTTTGTTTTTTTGTTTTTCGAGACAGGGTTTCCCTGTATAGCCCTGGCTGTTCTGGAACTCACTCTGAAGACCAGGCTGGTCTCGAACTCAGAAATCCACCTGCTTCTGCCTCCCAAGTGCTGGGATTAATGTCATGCACCACCACTGCCTGGCTTAGAGAAGGATTTTTAATGAGATAGCTGTTTCCATCAATATCTTTGGACCACAAAACAATTTTCAAAGTGTTACCTTCTTCTTGAAACACAAGTCCAACGTCTGACCTCCAGAAGAGCTCCCAATTGAGGCCAGCAGAGAAATAAGCCTTGTAAACCAGGAGTCTCTTGCTCAGGCCTTGTTCTCTTCTAACTCCAAGGGCTACTATGCTGAAGGTGCTTCAAGGCTTTAGGACTCAAAGGCAGTGAGGGCTTTCAGGATGCAGAAGGACATGGGGGCAGTCTACCACTGTTCATTGCTGGATATTGGTGAGATCCCTGACTCTAAAATTTTAAAGCTTCATCTAATGAATCTCACATTAATATTTTTCCATGTTCATGTGGATCTAGTAAAGAGAATGCATGCCTTAAGCTCCTAGCTGGAATTCATTCCATAGAGGTTCTTGAAAAGCAAGGGTCTAGTCCAGGTTGTATCAAAAGATTCTTCATAAAAACAATTACTAGAGAACATAGGGATTCATATAACTTTGTCCACTCTGTTGAACTAAAGAATTTAGAATCATTTAAACTTTAACAGGGAAAAAAAATCTGCAAGTTTTGTCTAATTTATCCTTCTAGTGCTATATATTTAAATATGAATTAGATTTTAGAACCAGTGCACTTGAATAAAATTATGAAATTCTTACAATTATATCTATGCAAGGCACATATATTCCTAGTCATTTCTTCCAAACAAGTAAGTCGGAATCTTACACCAACTAAACACAAATTAAACTTTTCATCCCTTGCAGTACCCACTTTTTACTCTCATGCACCTTTCTTGATTTGTCAGCATCCTCAAACCCACTCCGTACTAGCACATGACTTTTCTTATGGAAGTGTCTTACTTCGTCCCTGACTCAAATCCCTACTATCTGCTGGCTGGGGAAGACAGACATCAGCTGGTCATATTCCCCCACACCAAGCTTGAGAAACAATACATGTCTCTTAACAAGAGATGCTTTATATCAAATCCTGAAGAATCTGTTTCTGAGGAATGTTAGCAAGCCCTCAGTTTATCTCAGTTCTATCTAGAGACAGCAGAACTTGGCAGCACACAGCCTTCATCTTAGGTATAATTATAGTCTGGGGAGAGAATGTGATTTGGGTAGCATTCTACTGACCTACAAGCTGACCTTGTGCAGGGGCAAATTCACAGGTTGCATTAAACCCTATTAGACACGCCTAGTTTAAGGCAGAGCCTTTCCAGACTCCTGCCACATGCCTGGATTAGGACGTGTCACATATGCACACTATTACAGTGCCTAGGGAGCTCCGACGGAGAAAAAGTAAAACCACTTTTCAGTGTTGGAACCTACACCTGCGCCAGTGTACACAATTGACATTTCTTACCTATATGGATTAAAATGAAATGCTGCCTCACTGAACAAGAATTAAAACAAAATTGAGAAGACCGAAGTCTACACTGGAAAAAACCACACCCTAACCACTCACCTTGAAACATCACGATGGACAGACTGAGAAAGAATCCTTGCCAAGTTCAGGGAGACTTTTACATCTACAGAAATCCATACATAGTGCCAGCCTGCTGCCTGTGCTTGGCAGATGAGGCCAAGGATAAAACTAAAAATAGATGGTTTTGAACAGACCATGAAAGCTGGACTCAGTCTCAGATGAATGAAGAGTGTGTTGCAGCAATGAGACCAAGAGCCTCCTTCTCCCATGGAGCCTGTCTTTGCTCAAGTCATCAAGATTGATCCCTACTGTTATATGTCTATGGACACCAGACATGTTCAGATCTGTAACAGATTCCCCAGAGCATTTGCTCTTGTGCTTAGTTCACAGGCTTGAACATTGTTAGTCTCAGTAATGGGAGTTTTGTTATCCATGAAGTCTCAGTTATCACAGAACCTGGAGGACAGGCCTCCTGTCCACTTAAATACATAGGAGGACAGACATTTACTTTTGTAGTGATATATATATCACATACCTACAGGCAGCAGACTTTCAAGGATGCAGAATAATGGGCATGTAGCTTGTCTAGGTTATATTAAATGAAAGGGTAGAAAGCATGCAGATAAATGAGAAATTTGATTCTCCCAAAATTAAACCTCCGAAAGAGGCAAACTCTGTTTTTGTTTTAACATAACGTGATTCATCATTTCATCATGGCTTTTGCATATGCAGTAACAGCCAGGATACTTACTAAAACGTATAGTATTTTAGTTTTAATTATGTGTGGGGTGGGGCGTTGGGGTTGTGCATATGAATATGGAGCCTGAGCAGGCCAGAGAGGAAGTCAGAATCCTGGAGCTGCAGGCTTGGAATCTAATGTGGGTGCTGGGAACCAAACTCAGGTCCTCTGATAGAACAGTTAGCATTCCTAACCACCAAGACATCTCTCCAACCCCATGCTCCACTGTTGTAGTTTTGGACTGGTGATGTCCTGTATTAAACCTCATTTCAATACTCACAAATATTAACACCTGGTCAAATTTGTGGGTTGTAAAAGGCTAGTGTTTGCACTCATCAGATGACATGTTAGCTTTTCTTATTCACTGTGATCTTTTCATTTCAAGATAAGAGATATACACAACAGTCATTACAGAAGTTTTGTGTTGTTTTTCTTTGCTTTGAGATGTGGTCCAAGTATGTCACCCATGCTGGTCTCAAACTTGTGGTCATGTAAGCCTCAGTGTCCTGAGTGCTCAGATGTCAGACCTATAACAATATATTCAGCTGCCTGGATACATGGATTAGGTTTGAAAACAGGCATAATCTTCCATCCAAGAGGAAGAAACCAGAGCTGGGGATGTAGCATAGTCATAGAACACATTGCCTACCATGAACATGGCCTTGGGTTAAGTCTCCAATGTGGAGGGCATGGCACAAAAGGGGAGATCCTAGGGACATGAACCCACTTTATGGCTGTGCGTATTCTTATGACTCTGTGTTGGTTAACTTTATGTCAATTTGACACAAGTTAGAGTCATCTGACAGGGGGGAATATTTGAGAAAATAGCTCCAAAAGATTGGGCTGTAGGTCAGCCTGTAGAAAATTTTCTCAATTAGTGATTAATGTGGGAGGCCCAGCCCACTGTGGGTGGAGCGTCTCTTGGGCTGGTGACCCTGGGTTCTGTAAGAAAACAGGCTGAGCAAGCCATGAAGAGCAAACCAGTAAATCGCATGCCTCCATGGCTCCTGCATCAGCTCTTGCTTTCGGGTCCCTGCCTTCTTTGAGTTTTGCCCTAACTTCCTTTGAGGCTCTGACTTCCTTCAATGATGCAGAGTGATGTGGCTCTTTATCAGCCACAAAACTTCTGTAAGGACTGTGACATGCCCTCTTGTTTTGTTTTGGAACTATGACTGAGAGATGTAAAGATCAATCGAAATAAGACAAGCTAACCTGTCACCTTCAGTTCGCAAAATAAACCATTTCCTCCCCAACTTGCTTTGTCCATGATGTTTAATCACAGTAATAGTAACCTTACCTGAGACAGACCCCTGCCATTCCTCATATGGAAGTGCGCAAGTACTTCTCTCAGCTGGTGGCAAAAGTGGATGCCAACTGAAGAGAAGAGCTGGACCAGTATTGGCAGCCATTTTGCTTTCTCCCCTCAGAGACAAAGAGTGCTTCCTTGGACACACACACACACAAATTGCTCCTAGGCAGGTGTCCAGGAAAATAAATGCAGACTCAGGTCTTGCCTCCCTGCTTTTCCATGCTCCACCCCCTGCCGCTGGCACGGCACCAGAGGAGCTAATTGGCTGGCTCTATGGTGCCATATTATGAAATGCCAACTGACTTGGTGCAAACAAGCCCCGGCTGCTGATGGCCAGTGTGGCCCAGCGTGCTTCTGGGTAGAGGCCTCTGTCAACTGGTCTGATAATGCCATTAAAATGAGCTTTCCACACGCAGCCTGATAATCCACCCAATTAAATGTCTCAAGGGAAACTGAGCTTCACTGTTCTGTAAGAATGTTAAGTCTGACTCTCTTCCATGGCCTTATTTTTGGGGACACATAAAATTGCCCAGATGAAGTTTACTTTAAGGATTTGGGCTCCTTACCAAGAAATGTGAAAAGGCAAATTGTCATCCTGTCCTGAGTCTGAGAACATATTTGGCAAACCCGTCCCCACACTGATGAGACTGAAAAACGCTTTTATTGATTTAAAGGCTGGTGAAATCTGTCCTGAAAGCAAGCTCTGAGGAGGCCACAGCAGGTGAAGGCTGTGGCTGCTGTGATGGGGAGAGGAGAGGGGGTGTGACAGGCAGAAGACATTTCTGAAGGTTTTACCACTTCTGTGTTATTTAGAAAGAAAGCCCCCAAATCAAATCAAATCAAATCAAATCAAATCAAATGTTTTTGTTTTTTGCTTTTTCTACTGATCATGAATCTTGAGAGAAGAAATGACCAGGGGAAACCATGGACTGCAGGTAGCTTGATTTTTCAGTTTTGATGCTGAAGATTCATGAGACAAGGTTTGGCTGTTTTAGTTGCTGGTTTGTGGCAGATTGTTAAGTTAGCCTTGAATGGCAATAGGGCACAGTGTTCTGATGCTTTGGGTAAGCTCCAGGTGATGGTTACTCTAGTGGTTGAAGCACTTCAGAGGCGAGGTGACTGTACATTAATGCTATGTTTCCTGTCAGTGAAGGTGGAAGCAGTCTTGAATATATGTTTGCATGTTTAAGAAGATTTATTTTATTCTTTGTGTATGTGTGACTACATACGTGTACATGCATGTGGGTGGGGGTGACCACTGAGGTCAGAAGAGGGCATTGAATCCCCTGGAGCCAGAGTTGGAAGTGGTTGTGAGCTGCCCAATATTGGTGCTGGGAACTGAACTCCGAGCCATTGACAAGAGCAGCATGCACTGTTAACTACTGAACCATCTCTTCAGTCCCTGTATGTTTATAAATCCCTAAAGTTTGGTGTATCTTTTTTCTATTTATTCACTAGCTGGAATATGCTCCAGTGTTGGTCTCCCCAGATTCATCCACACAATTAGTCAATAGGATGGTAAAAAATATCTTTCTCACATAAGGCAAATCCCAAGCACACAGACTGCTATATCACCCTCCCCAAAGCTCTGAGAACAACGTTTGCATGACATCTGGACTTTCTGTCTCATCTCTATATAATCTCTCATCTAATAAGAAAACCTTGAACCCAGTCTCTCATATATCCTGGGTTGCTCAAATGCTTCTTTCATTTCCCAAGTCTGAAGTACTAGCTGGTCTCCTGAAAAGAGCATATGTTAGTAATTACTCCAAGCTGCATAGAGATAATGGGCAACAGAGAAGTTATTATCCTCAATGTCATCATATGCCTTTGATATGATAATCATTGAATTCAAGATATCAGACATGATGGATGGCCTTTGATTTCAAGAATATCCAAGATGCAAATCACCTGTCTTGTTCTGACTCCTTCGTGGCTAGCGAAGATCAAGCCACATTGAGCAGTCCAGGCTTCAGGCCCTCCAGCCACTGGGTGGTCACAACTGACCCAGAACTCACAAGGACTTCCTCCTTTGAAGATACCTGAGGTGACATCATGCCTTGCTTTTGCAGATACACTTTACCTAGAGCAAATTCTTGGGAGTCTTAACTGGCCATCATTGCTAGAATATATGTGACTCTGTTAACTCTCTGAGAAGCAGTCACTGACGTGGGCATTGCACAGTTTCTTGTGGCAGAGTTTCTTCCAAACACATAAGATGATGATCCCAGGAAACATGTTAGACCGGAAAGCTGGGACAGTACATTGTGTATATGTGTGACAGCTACTGGACTGCTAGGTCTAGTGTTGGGGATTCGAGAACACTGTCCCTCTAGTTAGTTTTCTAGTCCTCCCTCCCATAGTACAACAGGCAGAGGGACAGAATGCCTGCTACTTGCCTGCTCAGTCTCCCTGTGAAAGGAGTGGTGCTGAGTGTCACGATCTCTATTTAGCACTATTTCTGGAGCAAGCCTCTAATCTCCCAACTCCAGAATCACAAAAGTAAGCACCTTAAGATTTCTTCAAATGGACTAGTTCATAATAAACACACAGAAGGTAACTTGTACAGTCATTCAAGTGTCTTGTGTTCTATCACTTGAAATGTATCTCACCTTAAGAAGTTCAAAACCATCCACAATACTTTGGAACATTGCCAATCTGTTCTACCATATTTCATCTAGGCCAGCCACATCTTCCATTTAATTGTATATAGATAGCAATTACATAACCATGTGCTGATTAGAATTTTATTTTGCTTTTTTCTCTTTAAAATAGTTAGTTGCCACAAACATATAATCCTATAATAAAATTCTTTAGTTTTTCTTATTCTTGAATAAGAAAATGCAACTTTTCTTTAGAGAATATTTTACTGAATGGTATATTGAAGAATTATCATTGTAGGTAGATATGGTGGCATGTGTTGGCCAGCTCAGCACTTGTGGAAGCTTGCTAGTTTGAAAACAACTGTGTTAAACACCAAGTTCCTAAGCCAATCTGGGATACAAGCAAAACAAAGACCAAAGAGACTCACTAGTGTAGGTGATGGTGGTTAAACTCACATTTTTTTCAAAGCTGTATAGTCTTCTATACTCTACCTGAGTTCATTTATCCATTCTAGCATTGATGAACATTGCTGTTGTTTTCACAGTTCACTTTAACAGAGGCTTCACAAACATGTTTGAGTGTGTCTCCTTGGGCAAATGTGTGAAAATCTAGATAGAGGCTTATATTTACAAGACTGCTACCCTGCCTTCCAAGCATGAGGAACATTGGAATGCTACTAGTGAAGTAACTACTCTTCTTAGCCGTTCCAGAATCTTAGAATTAGACTTTCCCATTGTTTTCCAAGCCTACAAGTCCTAAATGGACATCAGTTTTATATATACATATATGCAAATATATACATATATATATATATTGTATACAAGTATATACATATATATTATATACAAATATATACATACATACTTACAAATATATATATGTATATTTGATTGCTGTGCATCTCAAGTTTATTGGCAATTCATTCTATATTTCTATATGTCTGGTCAAATTTATTTATCTATGTATATCTTATTTAGTGTGTACATCTGTGTGGGAATGTACACATATAGTGGGATATTTGTGCTGGTCACAGGACAACACAGGACTCAGCTCTTACCTTCCACTGTGAAGGTTCCGGGGATCAAGACAGGCCTTCAGGCATGGCACCACGTGCCTTTATCTTCCTTTATCACCTCTCTATTGGAAGTGGAATACTTTTAGTGAGAGCCCCATACACATTTTAGGACATTTGTCCGTATGAATTTTAGATGTGCTCTGCAAGCTTGTGGGTGAACTTTCCCAGGTTGCAGTATTTAGCAGTATTTATAATGTCTTCTTTATCTTTTCCATGTGAGGCCAGGAGATATGGGTCTACAGTCTTTTCTAAAACAGTATTTTTTTTTTTACCTTGATAGCCTTATGATTGCTTTTTATTCATTAAGGGAAGCTGGGCTTTGTTTTATTTTCTTTCACGCAATATATACTTAACTGTTAAAATATGTTTTTCAATAGTTGATTTTGCCTATGGATTTGAGACACCACATTTCTCATAGACTGTTCACAGTCCTCTCTTATTTTGAAACATCGTTCCTGTGGTGCTAACCACAAGCTGTCTATACTACCCTATGAAATTTCATATCATTTTTCTTTCTATGAAGTATATACGATCTTCCACTCAATTTTTACTTTTATTTATTTTTTTAGCGTTTTGGGGTTGTTTTGAAATTTTTTCTTTTAAATAAATTTTAGAGTTAACATTTTAAATACTAAGCAATCCTATTTGTTTTAACTGGAGTTCTTGGAAGCTCTGAATACACGTGGGTAGCTGACATAATGCTTGTCCTTCATGACGACAATTTGCCTTTCTCCTTTTGTTTAGGTCTACTTAAATGTTTTCAATAAAGACAATTTATATTAGTTATGCTTAGATTTATTCTGGGATATTTAATGTTCCTATAATAGTACTTTCACAACTCAAATTCAAAGCTCCTCGTTGATAATATATAAAAGTGTAGTTGGTTGTTGAAAGACAACATTGTATCTAACCTACGCATCATATTCTCTGATGTCTATGTAGAATTCAATAGTAAGGGAGTTTCTACACTGAGAATCTCGAGAAACACTGTTGTTATATCTTTACCTTTGCAATATGGTTTGTTTATTATTCCTTTGCTTGACTACACTGGCTTGAATCTCTAACACAATCATAAACAAAAGCAGTAGTTCCTGTTCTGTTCTGGTTTCAAGAAAGTTTTAAAATTCTCAACAAATATACTTTTACCTTGGGTCTTTTTAATAGGTGCTTTGATAAACAATAACCATGCTCTTTCCACGCATAGTTAGCTATAAAATTTCATTATATATCATAACAACATTTAGCCAAATGTTTCTGCATTATTTTTGATAATCCTATTGGTTTTCTTTCCTTAATTTGTTAACAACAAATTAAGGAAATTAATCTATAAAAGCACTTTATAATTTTGAATTAAATGTTTCTGAAACAAGTCACATCAGTCATCACACCATTTTTAGGTTGTGCTGCATCCTGTCTGCTCATATTCTGGCTAAGATCTTTGTTTCTACCTTTGTGGTTTTCCCTGTGTCTGACCCAGGTCCTTGTCTGGTAGCACCATCAAGGACAGGGATACTATCCATGACGTTAACATGATGCTCAATTCCCTGAAGCACTGTGTCTAGGGAAGTTAGGAGCAATAAAACCATATGGTCCTGGCCCGTGCTCTGCATGATGATTTGAACCTACTAATCTAATTTCCTTAATATTTATAGAGCCATCCAGGTGCCTGATTTCTTCTTGGCTGTTCTGATAGTTGATATTTTTCTAGGGAGTTACCTCATGCTATTTCATTTACTGGCAGGAGTTGGCCCATGGTCTGCCACATACACCTCCTCTGCATTGGGACTGACCTGCATTCTTACTTCCCAACACTGTTACTTGCTCATTTTGCCCAGTTCTGCTGACCTGGTGACTACTGGTGATGTTTGCAAAGCAATTGTTGTCTGTATTGATTTTCTATTTCCATTCTTTTGTTATTTTAAATGTACAGAGCTCATCCCCATGAAACTGTACATTGCAAAAACAGCTTTCTGTTATTAACTCGAAATTTCCCTCTAATTCCTTTGTTTTTGTTTGTTTCTTTCTTTTGTTCTAGAAATTAATTTTGGAAGCTTCACCTTTTTATCTTTATCTTGTCTGATTTAAATATTCACAGCCATACATTTCACCTTCACTTTTGAATGTTTCACACTCAATATTTTTAATTTTTTGTGGTAACTATTATTCAAATTCTATTATACTTAATTTCTTAGCCCATGATTAGCACTAATGACTACAGTTTTGAAAAACAAAAGCATTTCTTTTTTACATATGTGAATTACTTGGTTGTTGAATGAGGGAATGAATAAATGATTTCTAACACTATGTCATCTTTAGTGAAAGACGTGCACCATGTGGAAAAGTTCTTAACATTTGTGGACATTTGCAATGTTCTTCCTTATGATTTCTAAAACTGCTTCAAAACAAAGTTTCTTGACTTGCCAGGAATAGTGCCTCACCCCTACAATTCTGGAATTTCAGAGGCTGAGAAAAGAAGATCAGTCTGAATTGTAAGTCAGTCTTAATTACTTACAGTGTACCTCAACACCCCACAACAACAAAGCAAACAAACAAAAACCCTGCTTTTAAAAAAGTTACACATATGTATAAATATGGCAGTTAATTCAGTGAACTTGTTAGCAGAAAACTCAGCCTAGGAAAGCATCATAATTAAGAATCTCATTATCTCCTAAATCAGCCATTTTACTTATATGTTTGCATTATTTGTTTACAGGCCATCATAGTCTGCCATGTCATGCTACCTGCCAAATTCTGGCCATTTCCATTTACACTGTCCCATAGCCATGGGCTACATGAAAGCCAAGTAAAAATAGTGCCAAGAAGCAGAGGGACATTTTGTTATCGTTTGTTCTATCCCATGGTTTTCTTTTGGCATTGAGGGCATTTATCTCCCAGCATCTAGCTGAAATGTCTTCATTTTAATTGCATACTTGTGCCCCAGCAGGGTCCACCCAAACACAAAGGTAGATTGTGGATTTCTGCTAAGCCAGTGGGGGTCCAAGAGTCACTGAGTGTGGGATGAGACATCTTGTATAGCCCAACCTTCTGCTGTCCTTTGGGTTGACACTGAAGAAATTCATTATTGTTGCTGTTTCTGGTGATGGTGATGGTGATGGTGATGGTGATGCTGGTGATTCAGGGGAAACAGTGATGATTTTCTACACCTGAGCCTTAGGACGATGGCAGGACCTGTCCCATGTACGGAAATGGACAGTTGTTTCTCAAGCCCCTCCGGCCTTCTCATACTCTATCTCTATGAGTAGTCTACTCATGTCTCTTACCACACTGGGCTTGCTAGAAAAAAGCACATGGTTTTTCTACATAGTTGAGTACACAGCCCAGGCTGAAGTCCCATCCATCCATCTTCATGGGAAAGCAATGCTTAAAAGCTGGGTTCCAGGCTTATCTTAAACTGAGGAAGTTGACAAAGAGTCCATGAAAGAACGAAGAACAATGTGATAACCGGATGGCAATGAACCTGGTATTTGTGGCTCTCTAATTGCTTTTAAGACCCCCTCCTCACCTAGGATGTTCTGCATATGCAAAAACACCTTTATGTAACTTAATAGGGCATCTGGCTAAAAAAGCCTCTTTTCAGGCCTCTTCTGTAGCCTTGCCACTGACTGATTTCCTGTTGCTCTGGGCAGAAATGGAGATCTCAGCTGATAGGTGAGAGTTCTTTGTACTGATCCGAGTTCCACCTCCTTCTCCAAGCATATTCAGTCTCAGGAGCCCATAGCTTCCGTGGGTGGCAATTCAATGGCTAAGCCCCTAAAAGGCCGAGTTTGACAAAAGCATCACAAGACCAGTTCTCTGATGTCTTACTAATGCCTTCTAAACATAGTATGCTTCGGGCATCTCGCTGCTGCATTTTGAATCACATTCTTCCCTAAGCAATCATCTCAGAGTCTCAGTTTTTCCATTAGCAAGATGATTAGAGTACAGAGTGATCTATTTATAATAAGCCCCAGCTTAAGCACTGTGGCTTTTCTTTGGCCGCATTTTAAATGCATCTCTCTTTGTTAATTAATGTGCTTCATCCCAGAGTTGCAAGTCACAAGGATGTTCCTGAGTTAGACAGGGAGGAGGAGAACCACGCCCCAGACGGAAGCTCCATCAGTCTTCAGGATTGATGAGAATGCAATAGTTACATGAAAAGCAATGTTCCAGGCTTGTCTTAAACTGAGGACGTTGACAGAGTCTATGTGAGTAGAGAACAATTCGGTAACCAGACCATGAATGTACTTGGAGCTCTCTTTTGTTTTTCAGATCCCCCCTTCTCACCTGGGATATTTTGCACATCCAAAACACCTCAATGTTGACTTAATAAGGCACCTGGCATAAAAGTTAATTAATGAAGATGAAAACACTAAAACTCAGGTTATTTAGTAACCAGGGCCTGGAGCCAGATCCCAATTAAACCACTGTTGTGGTAAAGGAAGGGATCAAACTGCCCAATAGGTTCCATCTGGCTGCTTCTGTGGGTCAGCACAGTGCCTCATGGCCATGTCAAATTAGCCTTTCCACCTTCTTTCCAGTGCGGAGGATATAAAGTGGTTGTCCTGGGGCCCTGGGCTGCTAAGGGGTTCTGATACTCACTTGGAAGGCCTGGCAGGTAAGGAATCCAGCTGGAAACAAGCATGACTCATTGGGAGCCCAATCCCCTTTGTCATTCATTTCACCGGAGGGCCCCTAAACCTCCAATCCCATTTGTACCCCACTGAGGGGATCTGATAACGGTCCTGGCAGAACTGGGGCTTTTCAAACTTCTGTCAGGAGCCTCACTGACCCATAACATGACTGTACACATGATTTCTTCTCATACTGTCTTTGTAAATTGACCATGGCTAACCTTGCAGTTCTAATCAGATCAATCAGAATAACATTTCTTTAGCTGCTGCTCGCTGGCAGCCTCCTGGGCTGATGTGTGACTCAGTCAGCCTTAGACACCAAAGTCCAATTTTTGAGTTTCCAGGGGTCTCAGGTTTCTTTTGCTTTTATCACAGTTGGTGAGCTTTGTAAGGCCCGTGTTTACAGCCATGCAAATTAGCCTCAGCTGGAGAGAACTCAGGTCGGGCTGAAAATGAAATCACACACTGGGTCAAAGGTATTTTATCAAAAATTACAAGTGTGGCCATAGTACTGGGGTTAAACCAGGCTCCCTTAGGAAGTAAGTGGACAGTTTTGTCTGGTGTAATCTGGACTCTTGGCCTCTGGAATACAAAACGTCTGTTAAGGGATGGTGGAGTGATGAAGGGCTATGCAACCTAGTTTTTACAGACCAGTTCTACATATGGCTGCCAAATACTTTGTATACATGGACAACTGTGGTGAAGGAATGTTGCATCTTTAGAGAAAGAAATGTGTTTTCAACGTGGTCTGCAATATACTACGTTATTCATTCAGTTTCAGAAGGTCTGTGAGTCAAGGTCTCCACATGCAGGTAAATTCTAATATTTTTTAAACTTTCTCTCCAGATGTTATGCTATTTGCAAATGCTAAATGATACCAGAAGGAGGAGGAGGAGGAGGAGGAGGAGGAGGAGGAGGAGGAGGAGGAGAAGGAGAAGAAGAAGAAGAAGAAGAAGAAGAAGAAGAAGAAGAAGAAGAAGAACAACAACAACAACAACAACAACAAAATAAAAACAAAAACAAAAAAATCAGTCCCTAATCAGCTATCTTCAAGGCAAGCTAGCTGACTCCAAATCTACATTGTGATTTTCCAAAAATTGCCGGTACCAAAACGAACTTTATGTTCATAAGGTATGTAACATAAAGTTAAACTAATTCTGTTAAAACTAGGGGTTATTGAAATCACAGTTACTCTCTGAGGCCGTATGAGTATCCATGACTCATATAACACAGCATAGGCTGTAAGGCTGTTGAGTCTGTAGAATGCTCTAGGAGCACTGAGATGCTGGTCCTGGTGGGATTCTGTTGTCTAGCTGCCCATCACACAGAAAGTAAAATTAAGGCTGGTGGATGTTAAGTGTTCTTATCTTCAGAGTCACCATCTGAGCCACAGAACCCTTCAAACTAAAGCTTACCTACTGACAGAGGAGATACCTACCACACAGAGACTTCAGAGGCCTTGTCCAGGGTTCTGTTCTTGACTAGGGTCAGTCAGAACTAGAAAGCAGAAAGCAGAAACACTGGCAGCAAGCCAGTGCTACCTTTTTTTTTTTTGGTTTTTGGAGACAGGGAGACAGGGTTTCTCTGTGTAGCCCTGGCTGTCCTGGAACTCACTCTGTAGACCAGGCTGGCCTCGAACTCAGAAATCCACCTGCCTCTGCCTCCCAAGTGCTGGGATTAAAGGCGTGTGCCACCACTGCCAGGCAGCCAGTGCTACTCTTACCCGACAATGACTGGAAATGACATTCTGATTTTGCAGTGACCTTGAAGTCAACATTGTAGTTATGTTTAGATGAATGCATTGGTTTACATGGAACAATGACCTAAGCTGTCTATCCTTGATCTGCTGCTTATGAGCTGTGTGATGCTGGGGAAATTACCCAACCCCTCTACACTCCAATTTCCTCATTGACAAAGTGGGAATAAGAAGATGGTAACCATCTTCTTCAGGTCTTGTAGAATTAACTAAGTTAATACATACCAAGCAACTAAACTGTTGTTAAACACCTCTTAGCATTATTACGATAAGTGAGAGCATGCATAGTCATTTTCATGTGGAAAATGCTCCAAAATCCAAAGTAACTGAGACGGCTTCTGATCACAATAAGCAGTAGGCTGGGAGGAGGGGGGAGGAGGTCTGTGATGGTGAAAGGGCTATCGTGGCCTTTGTGTACACAGGAGATGAGGGTGCCCGGCAAAGCTTTTTCCAGTTTAGTGTGCAGCCTCCATATGACCTAGGGTTGTAACTTGAGTACATATATAGGACCTTCCTTTCTACTTTCCCCATCTTCAAAATACTTCTCTTTAGGTCTGGAAGCTGGAAGAGTCACTGCCACCATCAGACCCCAGCAGGGCCTCATCCCTTCTCCAGCTCCACACGCAGTCACCACATTAGACAGAGGCCTACACTTGGGAGAAATGAATGAGCTTCCAGGATAGTTAAAAAAAAAAGTCACTGGATTTAACTGGTTTTCTCTGAGTGTACCTCCAGGTATGTAATCACACCTTGTACTTTTTAAAATTAGACAATACCCAAATGCCTATTCAAATAACTCTTTTCTGTCTTTATATAGATTTTAAAGCTATGGTGGAGAGAGGGAAAGGTTCTGGAATAGGTTCCAAAGGAGCCAAATCCCACACGTGATCCATTTTACACTACAGTCATTCATTCCAAGCTCTTCAACTCTGCTGAGAAACAGTTTTTACTTTGCTGACACCCACAAGCTTTTCTAATATGCACTTGGCTCTGAGAACTCAGGATAATGCGCTGTAAAATCTGGCCTCCTGGGCTTCCCATTGCTGTCTCTGGGATAGAAGAAATTTAGCTGTGACTCTCATTGTAAGATGCCCTCTCGTGGCTTTCAGGAGGTAGTGACAGTTCTGGTGACACTTGAGCTGGCCTGGGTTACCTCCCAACCTAGATTAAATTGTTCTTTTAACAGCCAACTGGAGGAACAGTGCTTAACTTCCAGGACAACACCTAGAGTTGATATTCTGAAAGAAACAAAGATATCCATATATGTTAAGCTTTACCCACTTTTAAAAACCAAGCCGATAAAGGAGATGTGCAAGCCAACTTTGAGGGGTCATTTCAAGTCTAAATAAAACTCCAAAGGTAGAAGTGTTGTGCTGGTGCCTGTCTGGGTGAAGCTCTCACTTCCTTTGGGTAAATCTGGCTAGTTGGGGTACTGTTAACTGCAGAACAGGAAAGCCCTAATTATTCCAGGTCTTACTCCAGGGATCTGGGTGAAGTACTGATATTCTCAGGGTACAGATTTGTACAATCAACACACCGGCATTTGGTTTAGGATAACTCAACCCCACATGCTTTTATCAAACACAAGAGAAATGTAAAAGAGGTAGACAAACTTATCCTCACCCCCAGGGGAAAAATAATACACATACTTCCCCAAGGCAGCCCAGAGAAATTATCATTGTTACAAAAGCTGGGGTAATATAAACTTGGAAGGGCAGCAGGTTATAAAAACCCTATAAATTTATGTTCAGGCTTCCAAGCAATGTTCCCTTTCCACCCTTCTCCCCTCCTCTCTACAGTGAGACACAAAGTCTGGAACTTGAGCATTTAAGCCACAATCCTCGCCAAAGTGACCAAATTACTATCAATGCTGAAGGATTTTGGCACCAGAAAGTTTCAACAGAATATCATCTGCAGAGCAATCGCAGCCCATCCCCCCCACAAAGGGCTCAGAGAAAGTAGCCAGGATCTCATTAATTCTTAAGAAATATCTACTGAGGAGACAGCGGGAGGAGAATGCTTTTTATACATCTCAGAGAAGAGGGAACAAACAGACGATTCACAATTCAAAGTCAGATCACAGGATCTCAAGGGCAGAAGGATATTGGCGGGTTTCACAAATTTTCTGTCAAGCAAGTTTAGAACATAACTGGGAAGCTTATCAACGTAGTGACCTCCTTGACAGATGCCAAGAGAAAAGAGCCTCTGACAACAGAGACAGACACTTGGATCCCCGTCAAGGCCTTGACCTTCTTGCTTGGGAACAAATGTAACTCAGGGACAGTGTAAACACGGGCACACTAGCAGTGTAAACACTTATCTTACAGTGTAAGAAAGAGAATGCAAGCCAACCCAAGATGAAGTACTAGATGTTGGAATGTGTCATTATAGGAAGTTGTGGAATGCTTCCATAAATACTGGAAAGTGAGAACAGACCAGAGATGTTCTAGATTCTTTTCTAAGGTTGTTTTTTTTTTAAAGACACAGTCTCATGGAGCCTAACCTACCCTAGAACTTACTATCCTCCTGCTCCAGCTTCCTACGTGCAGGGATTACAAGTATGTCTAAACACGCCTGGCAATATTTTCTTCCCAAAGCTTTGACATGACAATAGTTTATAAAGAAATTAACAAAGTTCCAAGAATACTTAAAAATATTTTCATACTTACAATTTTTGTTTGGTCCCATAGCAGCAAAGCTACAGAGTTGATTTTCTCAAATATATATATATAAATGTTGATGTGGGAAGGACATTTGCTAAGATAAGAGGAATAATAAAGACTGTACAAAGTTGTGGTGGTATTATGAATCCTTGTGTTTGGAGTTCTTGTTTTCAGTGTGATTACTGTTGTGCTTGTCCTGGCTGATGGGCCTGATGTGACCAGGGAGGATGAGAACCCCCTAAGGACACAATGCTGTCATGCCTACAATTTTAGTTAGAAATAACTTAAGTGCAATGGGCTGAGTCAAAAAAAAAAAAAAACACAGTTGGAATCTATGTATTTCTTTCCAGTAATTGTACATAAGGCACATATTTTTCTTCAGGGGGTTGAATCTTTTGTTTGTTTGTTTGTTTTTTTTAAATTGGAAAACTAAAGAACACTTTCTATAATCGCACAATGAAAGAAATAGTTTAGACTTCATTATATGTAGCTGTGTTTTGACTCCTGTAGCAATGGCTGTTCCTCCTCATCCACCTCAACTCAGTCCTCTCAGTGAAAACTGTGACTATTAACAGTGTAGTGAATTTAAACAGGATCCAGAGACATATGTTGAAGCTCTTTTGCATATTCTCCAGTGCTCAATGTCATTAGCACTTTCCCAGCTAGAGATATACAACGCTCTACAAGTCACTCCAGTCTTGGTTCTAAATCCTAATGAGAGAGAGAACTACACTATAGTGGGTTTCCTTCTGATCCTTACACTACATATAGTAAAACAAGATTCCTGCCCAGTTTGGTAATCCATGTCTGTCTTAGCGTAAGACAGGCTCAACAGTGAGAAATGTAAACACAGATCTCAGCTGAGTGCAGCAGACTCAACAGTCAAGTCCACCCTTTCTGATGCGCACACAAAGACCACACCAGTTCTATTAAAAAAAAAAAAAGATTTGGACATTTCCACCTTGATGTTGGCTGAGCCCTTCTTCCCAAGATTCAGAAAGCCACCACATGCTTCAATTTACAGCACACATGCTTCTCTCTCCAGATCAGGTATTATAAAAAGACCTGTTTGGCAAGCATTCTTGTTGTCTTCTCATATGGAGACCATCTCATGATCACACTGAAAGATTTGGCCCCCAAAGCTGAATGACCTCTAAGAAGCCACTTTCATCTTCTCTTCAGGAGAAAAGAAAACAAACATCTGACTCTAGAGGAGACCAAGGGACCCATGTTGATGTTTGAAATCTGGGCACGGGTCTGGAGGCTGTGCAGGCTCAAAGGGGAGGGTTTGCAGTCAACTTAAAGTAGGCTACAAAGTTCAGTGAAAACTCTAACATCATCCCTCCTGTTAAGCCTACCAGATCCAGAATTTTTGGCTCCATTTGCATTGAATCCTCAAACATAACACACATACATATAGATTCTGTGAGGTGATGGAACCTTCCCAAGGAGAACACTGGAAGAGTTCAAAGGAAGCGCATTGTCCTTCAGACAGAGCAACAACACAAATAATGAAGACTAATTGCCTTAATTAAAATCAACTGTTGAGTAGGCACACAACTAGAAGATAAGAAACTCAAATGAATGAGCAATTGTTAACATATTTGAAAACAAATGTTCCTCACCAAAACAGAAATAATTCATTTTAGGAGGAAACAACATGTTACCAAAACATCCAGAGAGAAAGAAAAAGAGCGATACGACTGAAGAAGAGATGGAGAACACAGAAGAATTTAATGTGATATTGCATAAGACAATACTTGAGAGTTTCTGTTAGAGAAACCTTGCTGACAGAAGTAAACTAAGACTCCATAGAAAGTCGGGGTTTTTCTTCTGCCTTTTTAATAATGACCAATGGCATCTAGAAAGCCAGTCTCTCCACAGCGCATGCACACTCACATGCACATACATACCACTGTAAGAACCTAATTTTTCTGGAATACATGTATGGTTTGTCAGTGACTCTTGCCCAGTACTGCTCTTACAGAAGAACTCCAGGTGCTTCATGTGATACGTACTTTTAACAGAGTCAGTCTGTGGGCTAGAATGATGGAGGAGTGGTTAAGGGCACTTACTGTTCTTCCAGAGAACTTGAGTTTGATTCCTAGCACTCATGTTAGACAGCCCACAATGGTTGTAACTCCAGCTCCAGGAGATTCAGGGCCCTCCTCTAGCCGCCATAGTTACAGACATTTACACACACAAATACATGCACATGCAAATGCACATAATTAAAAGTTAAAAGAGAGTAAAGATTCAATCTTATATCTAATTGTTGAGATCACATTTTTCTCATGATAAAATACTCCTAATGTACTTGAAGGATGAAAATTGTTCATCATGGTTTTAGGCAGGTCCATGAGAAAATTTAATTTTGATCACAAAACTACAATCAGGAATTGTAGGTCATAGCCCATTCCATGGATTATAGATATGTCTGTATCAGCATAGGGAGTACGAACTGACACATGAAACCTACCACATAACTTAAGAATGAACACTGATGATAGTAATAACCTATGTTATCCACTTGTACCTTTCTCAGATCCCCATAGATTTGACAGCACCCTAGTTAAGTATATTTGGTATTCATCATGCTTTATAAGAAAGAGAAAAAAATGAGAAGGAACCCAACTACTCCAAGTTCACACAGCCAGTGGCAACTGACCCAGCGCTCACTGTCCTTAGCACCACTCTGCTGTTAACAAAACATGAATGCAAAGGAATTGTAGCAACGGCAGTGACCATAGCAATCATGAGAGCAGCCATCATACAATGTGGACTGATTGGATACTATGGACTATATACAATATGAGCTCATTTCATTATTTCAGAAGGACATGATGTGTGGTTGATGTATTAGTCAGCTTTTACACACAATAACAAGACATCTGAGGCAAATAACTAAGACAGAGAAAAGGCTTATTTTTACCCATTGCGCTGTATGTTCTGTGTCAAAATCTGTTGTTGCTTTTTTGCCAGGCCTTTGTATCAGGGCAGGAGAGTATGGCAGACCCAACTGCTCTCTGTACCTCGTGAGTTGGTACTGAGAAGAGACTAGAGTCCCACAATCCTCTGAGGGATGTCCTCCAGTGATCCAAGTACCTTCTACTGGGATCTCATATCTTATAGAATCCAGTATCAGCACCCTGGGATGCAGAGTTTTCCTCAATGGGCCTTTGGGGTACTCACTAAACCACAACAGATATTATTTCATGCTACAGCTAAGGGATTAGGAGAAAGCAAGAGCTGGTACCTTTCCTTGGGTCCTACACTGAGGTGTGATTGGTCCTCACATCTGCCTGATTGCTTGAGGACCAATCACAATTGATGGTAAAGTTCTTCTACAGTTGACTAGTAGCCTTTGGTTTTTAAAATCCTCATGTGTTCACACAGAAGTTATCTTCCCAATGGGACCTGTCTTGAAAATGTCATTGAAAACTGTGGGCCCCACCCAACCTTGCCTATGCCAATCCTCTCTCTTTGCTCTATTGTAGGATTGCAGAGCTTTGCTTGTATTAATGACTGCTAAGCGCCACAGGCCAATGACCATTTTAGGGTTAGTTTCTCCCCACCTCACATATTGCTAATATTTACAAAGAGCTGTCCAATAGAACTTACTGTGTAACCATATTTAGTAGCTACTAAAGAAAAGTACCTAGTGTAGTTAAAAGACTGAACATTCCATTTTGCTTAATTGTTATTATTTAAATGGCTACATGTTCTCCCTAGTACAAAGCCCTGTATCATAGACTCTAATTGGGTCTATGAATAAAAAAATGAATGAGAAATATTTACATATATGTGTACATATTTATGTATATGTGAGTAAGTGCTTATATAACCTTGTACATGTGCATTTGGAGGCCAGAGGTTGAGGATCTTCAATTACAGATTGTCTCACTGAACTTGGAGTTCTCAACACTGGCTGGTTAGCAAGCCCCAGGGATCCTCCTATCTCTGTCTTTTCAATGCTGATTCTACAGTCTGCTATACCTGGCTTTAATCCTTATGTCCTTGTGCTTAGTGACAAGGCACTTTACCAACTGAGCAATCACCACAGGCCTATGAGACCAATTTTTGGGGGGGTGGAACACAAACCACTTTCACTAACAGCAATTTGCACACATTTTTCAATAGAATTAATGACTCTAATTGTGCTGGCTAGTTTTATATCAACTTGACACAAGCTAGGGTTATTGGAGAGAAGGGTAATTCAATTGAGAAAATGCTTCTATAAGATCCAGCTGCAGACAAGTCTATAGGGCATTTTCTTAATTGGTTATCCATGCAGTCAATTGCACAGTCAATTGTGGGTGAGGCTATACCAGGCCAGGGGTCCTCAGAAAATAGGCTGAGCAAGCCATGAGGAGCAAGCTGCAAACAGCACTCCTCCACAGCCTCTGCATCAGCTCCTGCCCTGTTTAAGGTCCTGTCCTGACTTCCTTTAGTGATGGACTGTGATAAGGAAGCATATACATAATAAACACGTTCCTCTCCAAGTCTTTGTCTTGGTGTTTCACCACAGCAGTAGTAACCCTAGCTAAGACAGCAGTTCAGAATAACATTTAAAAATTCAGAAGAGAAAGCCAAAGCAGCAATTCTGGATTTCTTAAACTAACTGGATCTTTTTGTCATTCAAGACTTGGATCACTTTCTGGGGAGAGGGCACCAACCAGCAGGATGTAGTGGACTCCAACGTGTATTCGATTATAATAATGATTGCACAGTACCTTTTTGACTTTGTTCTTCTTCTCGTAGGCCTCTGACAGGGGTTTTTTCTTCTGTTGAGTTGTGTCCTTGGAGAATAAATATTCAAATTCACTGGTGTCCTTAATATGAGGTTCTTCTAAGGAGTCCCATAAAGTTGGTGTGGCGTCTTGGCTTGAAAAAGAAAGCATCAAGTTAACTGTAGGAAACAAAGCAGGAAAGAGTATAATGCAAGGAAACCTTTCTCTAATTCACTTTTAAAAAAAAAATACAAAACCCTGGTAAAGCTTGAATAGAAGCTTTTCATGTTACACATTTTGGAAGTCAAAAACAGGATATTTTAGCCTGCATCTTCATGTAAACATCCAAAAAATATGATGGTCATTAGTTCAGTAAAAGAGCTCTGGAGAAGTTCCTTAGGACTAGAACTTTTGGAGGTGAGGCTTGGACCATGTAAACTGCTTCTCTCTCTACCATAGCATCTCCAGCAGGCAAAAATGGCATTACAGAGAGAGCGACAGGATAAGGAATTCCATACATGGGCAAGGTCATTCCTTCTAAAACTGTATTATATTTTACTTATTCCTAATGTGTTTATGTATATGCATGTGTATGTGAAGAATGGATATGCCATAGCATGCATGTATAGGTCAGAGGACCATGTCAGTTCTGTCCTTCTACGACCAGGACCCATGTAATCAAATTTAAGTCACCAGGCTTGACTGCATACATCCTACTCTGCAAAGCCATCTCACAGGCCCAAAGTAATTCTTCAAAAGATTCAAAATGGAACAGTAAAGATGTGACTCTTTCTCTGAGGATTTTAAATGTAATCTTCAGGATTAACGCAGGTCATCTCAGTCCAGGGGCTTCAGAACATGACTGGTCAGCTGCTCATCTGACGTACGCATTGGCAGCATTCCACCAGAGATGACATTACCACACAAAACCATACAATTTCACCTTGCATGGCTACCCCAGGGTGATTATAACTGGAGCATCCATGGGGAGTTTGTATTTTAGTCTCTACAGAAAGTTCATTCTGTTATGAAGCAGAGAACAAGAAGCTGCCAGAAATCAAGTATGTCAGAGCTACCTCTAAGAGTCGGGGCATACAGGCTTCTCTATATGTGCCCTCATTTGGAATATGTCGTTTATTTTCTTCAAATGGGTGGAATTGAGATGCTTTATCAAGTTACTATTAATGTCACGGGGAAAAAAAGTAAATTTATTCTATATTGATTTTTCAAACTTACAAGCAAGGCATGGTCACAACACCCAACAGTATATACCTTTGTTTCACTATATATTTTTGTTTCAATTAAAACTAAAAATAAAGCTGCCTTCATATAACATAAAGATATAGCCTACTTTACATATAATAAACATATTTCTCATACTATTAAATGATTTGGTACCAAGACAGGATTTTTATACTCAAAGCAGTTGTGCTGGAAAGTATAAAAAATTTTTTTGAGGGACCCTTGATGAGAGAACCTGAGTGTGTTATGCTAGCAGGAGGAGACTGCTGAGGTCTTACCACATCACAGAGGGGACAAGGCTGCCACATCCCCCCAGTCACTCAGTCCTCATGTCCTGTTCATTTACTTTTTATTTGATTTGAAAGTAAAACACTAGGTTAACGATGTTTGCAGAACTAGCTTAACCAGGGTAACTAATGAAAGCTTGAGCATTTGACTGTTTTCCATTTTTAAAAGTGGGAAATTACAGGGGAAAAGAAAATAAAAATCAGTGATTTCCTCCAAATTGAATTTACCCTTCCTTTAACAGCAGATGAAGGGCCTGTCCTCCAGGAGCTCAGTTTTATGATGCTATGTCTATGGTGCTCGATGCTCATGAAGTCTCTTGGAGAATGGAGTGAGGCATGCAAGTGAGAAACAGGTGTGAGACAGTCACATGTGCTGTGAGGACACTCTAGTCTAGGGCTCACAGGTGGGATCCATCACTGCAGGGTGACTGCGCAATAGCTTGGGAGTTCTAATAAAGTACCAGGACTCGAATGTTCTGGGAAATCATCTCTTAGGAAATATCCCAATCTCAAATGAGAGATGGGATATAGCACTTGAGTGTTAGTGGTGGGAACTATTTTAGGATCATCTCGTTTATTAAAAAAAAATGCATTTGGGAAATTATACCGCACTTTTATCAGAATTACATCAATATATCTAGAAATTTCCACATGTCAACTCTTGACCCTTACTTTTTGGCAAGAAGACTGGGGACAGTGTGAAATACAGCAGAACTTGGTTCGTCACATGCTTAGTCTGGTGGTATTTCCCCAGCTCTTAGTTTCCATGGTTTTATTTTCAACTTTTTGTAATTGTGAACTATATGTTATTTTGTTTCATTATCTTCCCTTCTCTAAGCAAAATTTTACATAAGGTTGAATTGGGGAATAACCTTAGAAATGTAGTTTTTAAATTATTGTAATTATTATACAGTTTTTTGCAAATAAATAAATTTCAAAACTAGAAAGTGGCCAGGAAATGAGTCAATATCTTTCTCATTGTCCTTTTGAGAGATTCAGAAACGAAGCAAGAAATCCAACTGTAACTTTCTTATATGGAAGTTTCCAAGTCAGCATGACTTTCTGCCTTATAGACCCAGCTCAATAACATATACAAATGAAGATACTCTCCATGTCAGTTGGCTGCACGTGGATATTTTCTCTGAAGGCCAATAAGGAATACAGATGTAAAAGAAGTCTTATGAACCAGAGTTCAAAAGTGGGGTGGGTATATTTTAAGGTTCTCTTCTGATCTAAACAATGAATAAAACTAAGCCAAGTCTCAGTATTTTCATGAATAATGTAAAGCATACATAACTGTTAAATATACAGATTCACCAAGAAGCCTCTAAGAAATTAATGAAGCAAACCTTCCAATATGTCTATAGGGACATTGCCAGGGGGAATTAACCAAGGGTAGGAAGATCAGCCCTGAATAGAGTACATCATGGGCTCATAGCCCAGATGTTATATTCCGTTTTTCTCTTTCCTGGGCAAGAGATGAGCTACCCCACTATGCCACACCCTCATTGTCATGATAGACTGAAATCTCTGAGACCAAAGGCCAAAATAAATTCTTGCCATTTTTCTCAGGTACTCATCATAGTGATTGAAAAAAAAAATGACCAACACAAGACTACAAGGCCAATTATCAAAAATTAAGAAAGGATATATAATAAAAGATACTGTAGGAATCCTCAGTGAACCAACAATACAGACTCTGCTCCAGTTTCTTTATAATTACTCAACTAATAATACAATGGTGTTAGAGAGGGCCCTAGTTAAGTTGGACCTGAACTCTTCTCTAGTCCATGAAATGGAACATTTACCTTGCAGAGGAATCTGATACTGACCACATTCCTTGTCCTAGAGGACATAGCAAAGACAATCTCTCCCAGACGTTCTAAGCTTGTATATCCAACGCAGTCATCATATTATATTTGAGAATGGGTGCTATCCAGTGCAAATACTGAATTGTCCATAATAAAGCATGACTTGGGAATAATCCTCTGAATTCGTAACTGATATTGGGTCAAGGGAGAGCTTACCTCTTATCATTTATTTGTATTCTAGTCCAATACAAAGGCTTCATGGGACAGCTGGGCTCAATGGCTGGTTTACGAGGACACTGGCTGGAAGAAGAGCTGAGTCCAAAGGACAGTCCAGGAGGAGGTGGAGGTGCCAGTCCAGGTGGGGGAGGAGGAGGAGGAGGAGGACCTCCACTGTTAGGAAGAGCCGGGACATTAGGAAGTGGTGGTGGAGGAGGAGGTGGGGGTGGTCCAGCACTTGGAGGCAAAGGAGGTGGAGGAGGAGGTGGCGGAGGTGGCAGTGGTGACCCAGAACTCACAGGTGATATGGGTGGTGCTGGTGGCAAAGGTCCAAGTCCAGGTGGGAGAGGCGGAGGGGGAGGGATGGGAGGCGGAGGGAGTGGTGGTGGTGTGGGAGGAGCGGAAGGGGATAACTTCTGCTGACTTGATGAAGAGATGCCTTCTCTTGTCTGGAGTGGGGCATGGATGTCTTTGCTGTCTTTTGAGGGAGAGAGCTGGGTTAAGGAGATATTCAGCTTCTTGGGTACTATCTGGCTGCTTTTGGTTGTTTTGCTTTCAGCATCACAGGGCTTGAGGAAGGTCTCTCTGTCTGTCTGGATGCATACGTTTCTGAAGACCTTTGGAGAATAGTCATCATCTGTGGAAACACACACATCTCTCATCTCCTCACATCCTCCCCGGCGCTTTTCTAACTGTTGCTTGAGATTTTCAACAGTTTCTTCAAGTCTTGCTGTTACTAATGCATGCTCACCCCGGATGTGAAATGTCTTGAGTTCAAACTGAGCCTGTAGGGGAAAAGGAAATCATTGGGAAAGTAAGACTTTAACAGAAACAAAGCCAAGTAGACATTCAATAGCACTTTGAATGTGTAAATGTACCATTAAAGAATGGCCCACATAATGCAGAGAAATAGAGACATTTGTTCAAGAATCCAAAAGGGTATAAACTTACATTTCAGAATTTTCCAGATAACAAACATCTAGAGGCCATTGGGTAATTTCATCCCATCTGAACTCGTAGGAGATTCCTGCCATTGGGTTAATGTTTAGAGCAAATCTACTTAAGAACTCCCACTCTATTTTAATATCAAATTCAGAAGAAATTAATTTAATAGAGATTTGGACGGGCTTGATATCTTTTATAGCTTTTAGTGTGGATTGAGAAAAATAAAAGCAGGGGGCTGGGAGGCAGTCCAGGACTCATGCTGGTATGGAGCTGCTGTGCTCTGCTCCATAGAGTGTCCTCACCGGCTTTCCATAGCACGGCTGCAGAAACAGAAGGCATCAGGAAGAGCAATGGTATTTTTAATTGTCTGTCTGTTTTTTAAGTTTCCAGATGAGAGCTGACCAAGGTCACTGTTTGTGTCTGTTTCTTACTGCTGGCCTTCACCCAGATTATTAGCTCTACCAGATGACATCAGTGGAATACTGTCTATATTTCTGTACCCCAGCAGTGAGCACGGCATCGGAAAGATAGATAAAATCACACGCACGCTCCCTGTCTCAAGAGCCTTGCTTAATGGCTAATCAAGTGTTTCTCTGGTATAACATCAGCCTACAAATATCTAGAATACAAACCATGTACAAGGATATACATAACCCTTTAACATTAAATGTTAAAGAAATGTGTTTAACAATCTAGTCAGCAAGGTTAAATTAAAACTGGGAGCTTTTCTGCTTCCAGTAAGACACATTTTAACTGTTTTTTTTTTAAAAAAAACTTGGTTCAAATTTTCCCAATATTGATTGTGACAAACCAATTCCCAAATACTAGGAGAATATAGAGACTAAAGTTTGTGATTGTTAATTGTCCTATTCCTAGACATGGTAGCTCCAGAGAAACTCTGAAGGAAGTGGAGACATTAGGACACTATAATGTGCAGCAATGGGGATGGATTCACACTGTTTGATTCAGGTCTAAACTCTACTGCTGTCTAGGTCTGTGACACTAGCCCAGTCTGTTTCTTCGAGGATAACATTGAGCTATTTCTAGCTTTTGTTTTGTTTGCACTGCTTTTTTATTTTTTATTTTTTTTTGGTTGTGAGCCTAGCCTTTAACGGCTGAGCCATCTCTCCAGCCCCTGCTTTGTTTTTTAATGATAAAATGAAATGCTTCATGTAAATCGGGAAACTTGTGTTGGTGTTAATAACGAAAACAGTAAAAGAAGAGGTTTGCAATTTCTTAATTATTTTTGAGACTTTCAAATCTCACGTTGGTTGAATGACACCATAACACCAGGAAAAGATGATGCCATCAAAATGAGCAATATACCACAAATGTACCCTACTACCAAGTGTCTGCAACTTCAAGCTTCACCCGACTGCATGGTTAGGGTTATCTCTGCTTCAGTATCATTCCAGATCCATCATTCTCTCCCCACCTCTCCTACATCCCACTGTGATTTCTACTCTGAATCACTCACCAACATTTTATTTTAATGTTTGTGACTACTTTACCTTTGTCACCACAGAATAATTGCATATTGATATTCCCCCACTAAATTCATTTTCAAGGCGAGTTCCTGCATTGCTTCCAATTGTCAAGTATTGTTGAGTTAAGCAAGAATTTAACCTCTTTTAGATATGAAGTAACTACAAAGACACACATTTGCTGAAGACAGTCCCCTTTGTAAGATAATGGAGCATCATCTATAAGTAAAGAAAGGCCCAGGTCCCACCTCTCAATCAAATCTGGTGATACATATTTTTAAATATTGTTTTGGAAGCTGAGTTTAATTCATAAGCTTGATGAAATATGAGGAAGACAAATTAGGCTGGTTGATGTCCTTGTATCATAGTTTCCCTGTAGGAAAAATGGAGATAATAGCAGGATCCACTTCTCAAGGCAGCCATGATACGTACATGAATCCCCATTTGGAGATTTGATTTGTTTGTTTTGAGACAGGGTTTCTCTGTAGCACTGATGGTATTGAACTCAGAGACCCAACTTCCTCTGCCTCCTGAATGCTGGGATTAAAGACATGCACCACCATTACCCATTTCCCAGCGGACTCCCCATTTGTACAGTAAGGGATTGAGGAACATTTAGAACAAAGTACTGTGGACGTTCAATACCACCACTGTTGCCTTTTGCGATAGTAGACACAGCAGAGGCCAATGACCACATCCATGTCTTCTGAACTCACTATACATGACTCCTAACACAAAGTCTTATCTATCCTGCCCCATTCTTCAAAAGCATCCTCTAAATCACTCTAGCTGTCAGGTTTTTCCTCACCTACTTCTTTTCCTTCACAGCAGAGCTTTTAGGGGTAATAATCAAGGAGGGGGGAACATTAAACAGTCACCCAATGTTTGCTTTGTCTGCTTTCTCATCCATTTACTTGTGACCAAATTACAGTTGGCTTCTGTCCACTGTTCTGTGAAAACTCACGGGATTTAGCAAGCATTTTTCAGTGGATTTCCCCTGTCCTTTCTATTTGTGTTGATTGCAGCTGGTATCTTGCAGTTGAACCTCCCTGAGATCATAATTCCACCCCACATTCCTCCCACCCAGGTTTTTTTTTCTTCCTACCTCCCTGTTCTCTCCAGACAGCCCCAGAATTGTTTCCCCTTCATTCCTCAGATGTCGATACATCAGGAATCTTTCTGCTATTCTTTTTCTTGCATTGTACTCTCTCTGTGTAATGTTTTCTGTATCATATGACAAGTAAAATCCAGTCAATGATGTGCTAGCAACTTAGTAATTGCTACCTCAAGACTGTGATCCAACTACCATTTAGATTACTATACCTGCATATTTACTCAGCCATCACAGACTCCACAAGCCTGAATCTGAGTCCATTCATGGAAAACTATAGTTTGTTTCTTCCTCTGAAATTTCTCTCATGTCATCTGCAATTGCCTGCATACCATATGGGCTCCTTGTTTCTCTCAGTTCCTGATTTAGTGCTTTGTTTTTATCGGTGCTACCTTCGCCTTTCTCTGCCAACACACTCCCATCCCCCCACCCCCCCATGCACACCGCTTTTTAAAATCAGGACAATGGTTAAAAATCTACCTGTTTTTATTTGCTTGTTACATGTTCTGTTTTAGACAACATCAATTTAGCTAACGCTGATTCCAGGAAGATTTTTCTCATAAACAAATCTGTGTGTTTTATTCCTTAAGACCCCTCCAACACTTAGCTATTACTTGCAGACCTGTATGGAAAACCTAGCCCTGATCACTCCTCTGATAGCTTTTCTGCTTCCTTTGTGCACTTTGGGTTCTTGCCCCTTGCTGAGATGTGTCCTGGAATCCAGTCTTATATAACTCTTTGCCTCTCCCAGGCCTATGCTCTTTCATAAAAATATTGTCTTCTCTGGACTCCTTTTCTTTGCAGCAAACACCCAAGGAAAGATTAGCAAGAGCAGATTAGCCACTGTAGACTCCACAAATAGGCTCTACAAAACTGTATTCACTGGCATGAGGGATGCCTATATAAGAAGGCAAATGATGAATTCCCAGGCCCTCGACACCAATATCCTGAGATGATGATGATGAGTCCTACTGATCACTAAGATGGAATGCCTGCCTCTTATCCACAAACATATCCAGAACCATTGCCCATCGCTACTCAATAATCTCTTTGTCTTGGTAGCTGCTTATTCCATCCATCCATTTTCTACCAGTTCTTTGGTGTTTTCCCTTCTTCGTCTAGACTCATCTCTAGAGAGATTGATAAGTGTTTTTGTGAGTGGGGTTCAGAGCAGAACTTCACTTGATAATCATGCATTTACTCTTAAACAATCCTTCTCCAGGATCCTGATTATTTTTATGAATCATCATGCCCAGGCCTGCGGAACCTCAAGCTACAAATAAAACTAAATGAATGAGATGTATCTATAACTTGGGCCCTCTCCTTTACTTGAACAGGGAACCCACAAGAGTCTATTAATCCATTCCCAGCCCTCTTCAAAAACACAACCATCAACAAGGGCAATCCCAATTAAATCACGCTGCTTTCTTTCTTCAGCATTATTTCTATTAGTCCTAGAAAAGGTTTTCAAACTTGCTCCTCATCAGAAGCATCTGGAGAGCTTTGTAGACGATACTGATCAGGCCCATTGTTACAGACTTTCTCTTGTACCAGCAGTACTAAGACTTCCTAAGAGGTTCTGATGGGAGCCAGAGCTGAAGCCAACAGCAACTGTTGTTCATCTTTATTCTGATCTAACACAGATAATAATGACACCTTGGTACTAGTGGCTTCTTATGGCCTTTCCTAATTCTGATATGTCCCAGTAAAGAGAGTATTTCTTCATTATTTATGCTGAAATTTTACACTGGTAATTGTACACAGGAGACACTGAATTCTTCACATGGTACTCGTAACTCATGTCAAGTTGGCCTCTGCCTATTTTTTTCAAACATACACATTCCCCAAGTTGAACTTGAATGCATGATCACCTCCCACATCCCACTTGCTTACATTCATGAACATCTTCAATCTCTTATTTCCACTCACTGAAAGCCCTAGGAAAACTTCACTCAAGCTCAGCTGAGCTTTCCTTGGTTCTTCTAGACACAAATTTTCCATTGTCTGCATTGCCAAAGAACTTTCTAGGTAAGAATTGTATAATAGTCATTTATGCTTATCCTCTTTGCAAATCTACAGGGCTTAGGCAGTTGGGAACCACACCTTATGCATGCTTAAATTTTCAGAACATTACATAGCATTTGGCTAGTTAAGTATCCACAAATGGTTAGAGAGTTGAATTGATTTATTGATTCATCTTTAAGTATTCACCTCGAGCTTCTGTATTCCTATTCAATTACGAATGAAGCTCCAATAAACAAGCATGAGGTTCTCTGTCTTTATGATAGTCTTCTACACAGCATAAACTGCAAGACCTCAGAGATGTCAGGTATCAGCCACCACTAAGAGATTCATGCAGATTCTTTTTCTCACATCCATTCCCTCCCTCCCCAAAAAACCCTCTTCTTTACATAACCTCTCCAGGTCTTTGGATTGTAGCTTGGTTATCATTTACGTGGCCAGCTACCATCCATGTATAAGTGAGTACACACCATGATTGACTTTCTGGCTCTGGATCATCTCACTCAGAATGACTTTTTTCTAATCCCACCCATTTGCCTGCAAATTTCATGATGTCGTTTCTGTTTTTAACAATCAAGTAATATTCCACTGGTTAAATGTACCACATTTTCTTTATTCTTTGGTTGAGAAACATTTCCAGTTTCTGGCTGTCATGAATAAAGCCACAATGAACATAGTTGAGCAAGTATCCTTGTGGTAGGCTGTAGAGTCTTTTGGGTATATGCCCAAGAATGGTACAGCTGGGACTTGAGGTATATAGATTCCCAATTTTCTGAGGAACCACATTGATTCCCAGTTTCTATTCAAGTTTGCATTTCCACCAGCAATGCAGGCGTGTTCCCTTTGCTCTACATCTCTGCCAGCATGAGCTGTTGCTTGTTGATCTTAACCACACCAACAGGTATAATATGGAAACTTAAGGAAGTTTTGATTTGCATTTCCCTGATGGCCAAGTATGTTGAATATATCTTTAAGTGGTTTGCAATCATTTGAGACTTCTCTATTGAGAACTCTTTCTTATTTAGATTTGTACCCCTTTTTTAAATTGGATTTTTTAAATATTAAAATTGAATTCTTTGCATGCTAGTACTCTATAAGATATGGAATCAGTAAAAATCTTTTCCCATGCTGGAGCCTGCCACTTTGTCTGACTGACAGTGTCCTTTGCCTTATAGAGCTCTTTTAGTTTCATGAGGTCCCATTTATTAATTGTTGATCTTAGTGTCTATGCTAATGGTGTTCTGTTCAGAAAGCTGTCTCCTGTGCCAATTCATTCAAAGCTATTCCCACTCTCTCTTCTATCAAGTTCAATGTATCTAGTGTTATGCTGCTGACATTTACCCACTTGGACTTGATAACTATGGATGTACTTTGATTCTTCTACATGCAGATATCCAATTTGACCAGCACCATTTGTTGAAGACATCCTCTTATTTCTAGTGTGTGTTTATGGCTTCATAATAAAAAATCAGATGCCTATATGTGGGTGGATTTATATCTTGGTCTTCAATTCGATCCCATTGATCAGTGTGTCTGTTTTTATATCAACACCACATAGTTTTTATCACTATAGCTTTGTAGTACAACTTGAAATCAGGAATGGTGATACCTGTTTATTTATTGTTCAGAATTATTTTAGCTATCTTGGGTGTTTTGTTTTTTCATATGAAGTTGAGAATCATCCTTTCAAGTTTTGTAAAGAATTGTGTTGTTATTTCTGATGGGGATTGCATTGAATCTGTAGATTGGTTTTGTTCTTGGTAGGATGATCATTTTTACTGTGTTAATCCTACTGATCCATGAGCATGGGGGATTTTTCTTCGGATAGTTTCTTCAATTTCTTTTTTGAAAGACTTGAGGTTTTTGTCAGAATTGGTTAGAATTACTCCCAAGATATTTTATATTATTTGAGACTATTGTTAAAGGTGTTGTTTTCTTGACTTCTTTTTCAGTCCATTTGTCATTTGTCTATAGAATGGCTATTGGTTTTGTTTCTTGGGGAGGGGCGTTGTTTGTTTGTTTGAGTTAATCTAATGAGATAATCATGAGAGTTTTTTCTTTCAGTTTGCTTATATGGTGAATTACATCTACTAATTTTCATATATTGAACTGCATCTCTAGGCTAAAGCCAACTTGACAATGGTGGATGGCCGCTTTGATGTGTTCTTAGATTCAGTTTGCAAATATTTTATTGAGAACTTTTAAATCTACGATTAAATTTGTCTGTAATTCTCTTTCTTTGTTGAGTCTTTATGTGATTTAGGTATCAGGGTAACTGTGGCCTCTTAAAACAAGTTGGGTAGTAGTTCTTTTGTTTCTACTTTGTGGAATAATTTGAGGAGTGTTAGCACTAACTCTTCTTTAAAAGTATGGTACAATTCTGTACTAAAAACATCTGGCCCTGAGTTTTTTTGGTTGGGAGACTTTTAATCACTGGTTTTATTTCAGTAGGTTTATATATCTGTTTAAAGTACTTACCTGATTTTGATTTAAGTTTGGTAAGTAGTATGTATCAAGAAAATTGCCCATTTTCCAATTTAGTGGAATACATCTTTTTAAAGAAGGTCCTTATGACTCTCTGGATTTCCTTGGTGTCTTTTCATTTTTAATTTAGTTGTTTTGAGATATTCTCTCTGCCTTTTAGCTAATTTGGATAAAGGTTTGTCTGTCCTACTGATTTTCTCATAGAATCAACTTTTGTTTCACTGATTCTTTGTGTTCTTCTTTGTTTCTATTTGATTCATTTCAGCTCTCAATATGATTATTGCTTACGAACTACTTTTGGGCATGCTTATTTCTTTTTGTTCTAGAGCTTTCAGGTGCCAGTATGAGATCTCTCCAGTTATTTTATGTAGGCATTTAGTGCTATGGACTTTCCTCATAGCCCTGCTTCCATTGGGTCCCATAAGTTTAGGTGTGCTGTGTATTCATTTTCATTTAATTCTAGAAAGTGTTTGATTTCTACGTTTCTGTCTTCACCCACTTTTCATTCATTCAGCAGAGAATTGTGCAGTTCCCATGAGTTCATAAGCTTTCTGTTGTTTCTGTTGTTGATGATATCCAACTTTAATCTGTAGTGGTATGATAAGATATATTCCAATTTTCTTGTATTGGTTGAAAATTGCTTTGTGAGTATGTGGTCAATTTTAGAGAAAGTGCCCTGAGGTACTGAGAAGAAGGTATGCTCTTTTGTGTTTGCGTGAACATCTGTTAGGTCCATTTAACTTATAACATTTGTTAACTCCAGTATTTTTCTTCAGTTTTTGTCTCCATGACCTGTCTATAGGCAAGTGTGATACTGAAGTCTCCTACTATCAGTGTATAAGGGTCAATGTGTTATCTAAGCTACAGTAGAGTTTCTTTAATAAAAGTGGGTGCCCCCTGTGTTTGGGATATAGATCTTAAGAATTAAAATGTCATCTTCGTAGTTTTTCTTTTGATGAGTATTAAGTGTCCTTCCCCATCTCTTTTGATTTGTTTCGGTTCGAAGTCTATTTTGTTATATATTAAAATGGCTACACCAGCTTGCTTCTTAGGCCCATTTGATTTGTACAGCTTTTTCCCATGCTTTATCCAGAGGTAATGTTTATCTGTGACATTGAGGTATGTTTATTGGATGCAGTAGAAGGATAGATCCTGTTTTCTTGTCCATTCTGTTAATCTGTGTCTTTTTATTGAAGAATTGAGACCATTGATATTGAGAGATATCAATGACCAGTGAATATTGATTTCTGTTATTTTGTTGTTGTTGTTAGCACGTATGTGTGTATGCATGTATGTATATATGTGTGCTTCTTTTAGTTTTGCCAGTGTTAAATGATTTTCTGTGTTTTCAGGGGTGTATTTAACCTCCTTAGTTTGGACTTGTCTTTTGAGCACTTTGTGTACAGCTGGATTTGTTGACAGATATTAAATTTGACTTTATCATGAAATATCTTATTTTCTCCACCTATAGTGATTGAAAGTTTTGTTGGGTATAGTAGTCTGGCCTGGCGTTTGTGGTCTCTCAGCATCTGCAACACATTTGATCAGGCCCTTCTGACTTTTAGAGTCGCCATTGAGAAGCCAGGTATAATTCTAATAGGTCCCCTTTCATGTGTTACTTGGTATTTTTCCCTTGGGTTTCATATCCTTATGTTTAGTGTTCTGTATGTTTAGTGTTTTGCAAATTATGTGGCAGAAGGACTTTCTTTTTGGGTCCAATCTATTTGTCGTTCTGTAGGCTTCTTGTACCTTTATAGGTATCTCCTTCTTTAGGTTAAAATTTTTTTCTTTAATGATTTTGTTGAAAATATTTTCTAGCCCTTTGATCTGGGATTCCTTTCCTTCCTCTATTCCTATTATTCTTAAATTTCGGGTTTTTTTTCATAATGTTCCAGATTTCCTATATGTTTTGTGTCAAGAAATTTTTAGATTTAAGATTTTCCTTGACCACGTGCTCCCTTCTTCTGTTGTACTTTCAATGCCTGAGATTCTTTCATCCATCTCTGGTATTCTGTGGGTGAGCTTGCCTCTCTTGTTCCTGTTCAAATTCCTAAATTTTTTTATTTCCAAAATTCCTTCCGTTTGCATTTTCTTTATTGCTTCTATTTCCATTTTCAGGTCTTGAACAAGTTACATGCATTTCCTTCAACTGTTTACTTGAGTTTTTTCTTGGATTTCTTTAAGGGATGTGTTCATTTCCTCTTTAAACACCTCTACCATCTTCATACAGGAGGGTTTTTGTTTGTTTGGTTTGGTTTGTTTTACTTTGGCTATGTTGGAATATCCAAGGCCTGATCCAGGGGTAACATATTGTCCTCACTGTTACTGACTGTATTTTTATGCTGACATCTAGGCATCTGAGTTTGGGGTGATTATAGGTCTAGGTGCTGATTTCTGTGAAGTCAGAAGGGGATGATCTGTGGGATCTACAGGAGGCATTAAGAGTGGGGTGAGAGCTGCAACTGGGATGAGCCTGAGGGATTGGGTCTTCGAAGGGAACAGGGAAAGCAAAGGTCTTCAGGCAGGCTACCTGGTTTTCTGGCAGGTGTGGCTTCTTACTGAATAGAGGGTGTCCCTGATGCAATCTCTTAATAGACAGAGTGACTGTTTTAATTTTTGATCTGTTTCCTATCTACTTTTTGGGCTTAGAAAACTCAATTTCAAAAATTAGCATATTTCTCAAAGTTAGAGTTGACTGCATCATTTTAATAATTCAAAATATATAATGTAGATACATGTCCTCTGTCTAGTACACTCAAAGGCTATTTCCACGTCAGTGAGAACTGAATCACATTTGTGGTTCTAATCTGATTAGGAATTGGGCTCTACACAACACCCCCAGTTTCCTCTGGGGCTGGTTCTCCCTTCCCCTACCAAATCCTCATTATTTTTTAATATCCTCCATAGTACTACCTTTCAGAGATATCATCGAAAGAACACACTGTACTGAAACTCAAGCAACAGAAGGAGACGTTTGCTTGTCTGGTCTCCACCACAGGCATGCCTGTCAAAGGGAAGGTGGAAAAATGCCTGCTGATGACAGACATCAGGTTAAAGCCAGCACAATGGGAGAAACAGTCCATTAACATTTTGCTGTTGTTACAAGCATTGTCTCTCATTGGCGGTGCCAGCTCAGTAAAAAGTCAGGTTACCTGCTATGTGACTGAAGCAAGTTAGCCTTTACCAGGGATCCATCCAAATTCTCCATCCTTGTGTTGGGGGAAAGCTAGATAGCTCATGAGAACTATGCAGAAGGACAGAAAAGCTTCACTACTTCTGAGAAGTATAGTGTAAACTGAGGGGAGCAGAGGAAAAAAAGTCAAGGAAAGAGGAATATTATGGACATGGAAGGCTGGAGAAGGATGAGGTTCAGTTCTCAAGGAGTACTTTGGTAAGGCAAGAAGATGATGCTCCCGTGGTTTTGGATATGGTCAACTGGGTTTTCTGTTGTTTCATTTTGATAGCTACGCAAATACCACAACTGCCCTTTATTTAACTGCCCTACCTTTGCACAGTAAAATCAAAAGTCTCTATTAATGAAAAGAATGGCATTGGGTTTATGAAAAGGCATAAATTGCCAATAGCTGGTTTTAATTAACTATTATCAGTAATTTTTTTCTCCTTATCAGAAATAAAAGCACATCGAGTTACAACCAAAAGGGCATCTCAGGGACACTCCGAAACATGAGGCACATCTGATACATCACCATAATGAGAACTTACTAAGAATGAGAGAAACAGGATGGGGGCAAAGGGGGAGGGGCAAAGAACATTCAAAGCAATGAAAAGTTCATTTAGGCTGATGTGGGAGTAGATTCCAATACAAGAAATGCTGGAGAGTGAATACACAGCCTATCTGTGAAAGCAAGGCTCAACATGGGCAAGGAAAGAAACCAACAAAGAAAATTGAGCACACTGCCAAGAATCCTCATTTACTTATTCTAGCTCTTGTAAATCAGAGAGGCACACCTTGTGGGTGATGTTCCAACCTGCATATGAGCACACAGCTGGGAATTGGTCATAAGAGAATTTTAATCCTTTTAGATATCAAGACTCATCTTCCTTCCACAAACCATTTTGAATGGTTATCAAACGACTAACAAAATAGTTTTGGCAACAATCAGAACACTGGCTTTAATTATTTTATTTCCCAAATAAGGAAAGAGAAGTACAGACATATTAAGTAAATGGTTACTAAGAGACAGACATGACTCTAGTGTGTACCTTATCATCCAATTTTGGTGATTAATATTTTTTCTTATTAAATACCTCTTAGGAAGTCAAACTACCAAAACAAATATAAAGATATTTTCTTATCAGAGATCCTCAGTTGAAAACACTTTCTCTCTGTTCTTCTGAAAAGTAGCTAGAGTCATTAAACAACCAACAGACTGAAACTTGAATGGTTTCAGTGTAAATGGAAGAAAAAGAATTGGCTAGAAAGATCAACAGAGCTAGATCCTATTTCTTCATACTTCAGTCATGAGCTCCTTTGCCTTTTGCCAAGTTTTAAATTTTCCCTAAGCTTCATTTTATTGTCTAAAATTAGATATTTAAAATTTAATCCATTTTGTTTCCTCTAGCTCTACATTAATAATTTCCACACACACTAGACTTCTTATCTTTCTTTCAAATACCCTTGAATGCAGACAGCTTTACTTCTGAAAACTTCATAACAGCTTAGAGCACAGTATTAAACAGTCTATATAGAGCCCCAACTTTCATTATCAAATGTTCTCATGAGGTCAGACAGACTCATTAAGGTGTTATGAAACCACAACAGTAGTCAAATGTTCAATGCAGGTTAGTGTAGACATAGTTTTGAAAAGTGATAGTTCTAAACCATTCAGTCACAAACTTTCAAGATAAGCAACTGTAACTAGGGATAGTCCCAGAAGTAGTAGGGAAGTAAAACAGAATGAAAATAATGTTGGGAATTTGCACTGAGGTTTGTACTTGAGACACAGAACAAGAGTATAATCAACATGTATTTTGTAAAATAAAGAAAAATAATTATTCAAGGGACATTTTGGTAACATTTTCTGTCTAATTTTTAATGTCACCAAATAGAATATCAATCATAGGATGAATGCACAATGGAATATCCACGAAAATAATTTTGAGTCTTTGTTTTTCCAAAATGTAACTCTAAGCCAAATGAGCAAACCCAAGACTGAACCTTTTTAGGCAATAATCCAACACACTAATCTTTTCTGCATCAAGAATGGAGAACTGGGACTTTATGCCATATTATCGCTCCAAATGCTACAACTAGTCCAAAGAGGTGTCACTTACTCTAGAGCTCATGCCTGCTGAGGAGCAACTGTCAGGAAACTCTGGCTCTTAAAACTGACAGACTCTTAAGTATAGGAATCACTTTAATATTTTGGTCTCAGTGACTCACTCACTTGTCTCCTAGGGGGAGCCATTCTTGAGCTGATATCCTGTCTATATGACAGTTACATTTGGGAACTAGGATATGGTACCATTTGAAACTAAATTATGTTTGATTTGTACACTCCAGGCTTGAATATTCTTTTATTCGTTTTGTTTGTTTGTTTGTTTGTTTTAAGAACCAGGTAGGAAACTTAAAATGACTAGGAGGCAAGTTAAAAAGAACTGTTGGATGAGAATTAGTCGATATCAAAGAGAGCCAGCTGCTAAGTTCTTCTGAGATAAAAATAAGACTGAAACTTACGAATCAGATTCTAGGGTCAAGGGTCAAGTGAAATGGCTTATTGGGTAAGGCACTTGCTTTCCCAACCTGACAACTAAGTTTGATGCCTGGGACTCCATGATGGAAGGAGAGAACTGACTCCAGCATGTTCTCTCTAGTCACACATACCCCTTGCCAAATAAATAAACAAATACATATTCATGAATATATATGTATACACATACATATATACACACATATATATTTAACATATATGTGTAAATTTGATAGTAAGTAATATAGTAAACAATATACAAAAATTAAGTAATCCTAGAATCTTAATATATAATGACCATATGTTACTATACATTATTTTTCTATTATAAATTATATGAAAACATATTAATATAAATATATATTAAGATATATTAAGATATGTTAAGATTCTAGGACTACTATCTACAAATTAAGTTTATGTCTTTACAAATGATGTAGACCTCCAGTAACTGAATGTCACACAGGTAAATAAGATAAATTCCCACTTCAGTAGGACTCTCTGTAGTATTGCTATATGAACCAAGGAGACCTCGGTTCTCTTGAACCCATTAGAGATGGGGCTCTTTGCTGTCTCTAATAATCACATACTACAGAATGAGCATATTTTGTATATGAAATCTTGAGAAAACAAGCACCAAAGCCTCTGTACTTTGGAGAAGCTCAGTCAGAAGCTCAAAATAGCAATGCATTCGTGTCCTTTGTCCCCTGAAGTACAGCTGAGCTGGCAAGGCTTCACCAGACTGCTACTGTCAGGTGCTATTCACATCTAAGATTTTAGTCGACAACTGTGAATAAAGAATCAACAAGTCGCATTGATCTGTTCAGCAAAGGCACCCCGGATCATCCATGCTGCTTTTGCTACATCAGCAATAATCTGCTCTAAGCTCCAAACACTCATTGGCTCTCTCCAAACTCATTTTTACGAGTAACCCAGGAGGTACTTGGCCTTCTAGCTTCATTATTTGAGCAAATGACCAATGATGTGTGCCTAGGCCACAGTCACCTTCTCTTTGACACTTCAAGTCTTGCCAGGAATTAGTCACTGGATAAATCTACCACTAAATGAGTTCTCAATTGTAGGATCATCAACAGAGAAAAATAAACAAGAAGCCATTGCAATCTGGGTCCTGGCCTAAAAATGCTTCCCTACATTTTCAAAAGCTGTTTGTCCCAGCCAAAAGCTGTACTCACTGTAGAAGGTCTAAGGTGTCAGAGAGACTTCAAATTTAAGTACTGTCTCAACCTTTCAGTCATGAGCCTAAGGAGAAATGTTTTATGACATATTCTGAGATGCAAGATAAAATAAAGGGGGAATATACAATAAAATATCAGTCAAGGAGCCTAGTATTAATTCATCAAAATGTTATGGCATGATCTTAATTTCACATTTCTGACTCTATTATTTTTATCTGTAAAATGTATGGATCAGAATATCTAGGTGTGATGCTAGGTTTATGTCAAGTTGACACAAGCTGGAGTCATTTGGGAAGAGAAAAATCTCAACTGGAAAAAAAATGCCCCCACATTGCTTGTAGGCAAGTCTGTGGCATTTTTTCTTGATTAACTATTGATGTGTGAGGGCTGAGCTCACTATGGGAAGTACCAGCCTTGGGCTGCTGGTCTGGGTGCTATGTGAAACCAGGCTGAGCAAACTCCGAGGTACAAGCCAGTAAGAAGAACTTCTCCATGGCTTCTACATCAGCTCCTGCCTTGGCTTCCTTGGATGATGGACTATAAACTATAAGATAAAATAAAACCTTTCCTTCTCAAGTTGCTTTGGTCACTGTGTTTCATCAGAGCAATAGAAACCATAACTAAGACATAGGGTGTTTACAAATCAGATTTCCCCAGGGGCTTTAAGGAGGGTTCGTGGTTTTTTGAACAGGTTTCATGTTACTGTAAAAGGAACAACTCTGGTTTAAAAACCTTTCCATTGCTGCTATAAAATGTGTATATCTGTGCACTACTCATGTGTATACTACTAGTGTACTTTATGTTTGTGGTCTGATTGCTTTGTTTGCATTGTTGTTCTTAGTCTTTTGAATTCTAATATTTCAATCATATCTTTCCAGGTCTATTCAGTTGCATCGAAAACAACTTCTATGATCAGAAAAGTTCTGACCATGCAGGTTCTTTTCCTTCCTTTGTTCCCTACATCTGCCACCCCCAGTATAAACAAACATCAAACAATAGAGTAAAACAAGTCTTCAAAACTTTAACAACCTACAGCTTAGAGAGATATGAGTGTCAACCTCTTCCATAACTATTACAAAGCTTTCTCTCCTGTGGCTCATTTTCCAGAACTTCCTCTTTGCAAGTCTGGAATGTGATATGTTTGGTGGTAATCATCTAGAATGGGGCTACAAGACATTTGGAAGCACAGATCCTGGCCTGGGTATGACTGCCCAACCCAATGCTCTAAGTTGGCATGTGCTGGTGCCTTTAATACTGTAGTGTTGCCCTTGCTCCCTTTTCTTACACTGTACTTTCTATCATGTAACTGATAAGAACTCTGATTTTTCTCACAGTAGTTGATTACTAATATAGATGATAAAATGCCTAAAAGTAAAAAGGTTTCCCATGTTACAATCCACAGACCCAGAGAGGCTAAGTACCAAGGAGAGCTCGAGGAGGGATGCATGGATCTCCCTGGGAAGTGGAAATGGAATAGATGTTGCACTTGGACTGGGGGTGCATGGTGATGGGAACAGGAGGGATCAAGTTGGGAGAGGATGGAGAGAGAGTACTGGGAGAGACAACTGGAAGTGGGGGAGGCAACTTGGGGGCAAGGTATAAACCTAGTGCAATATTAGGGTGATTCTAGCTAAGACTCCCAGTTATGGGGAATACAAATCCTGAACTAGCCATCTCCTATAACAAGCCAAGACTTCCAATGGAGGGTTCAGGACAGCAACCCAGCCACAAAACCTTCAAACTACAATTTGTCCTGCCAACATGATGTGCTGGGGTAAAAGTGGCACAAAAATTGTGGAAGTGGTTAACCAATGACTAGTCTAGCAGGAGACCCATGCCAGGAAAGCCCATTCCTGCCATTTCCTAAAGTACCAGAAACCAGAAGCCAGTTTCCTAAGCTCAGAGACCTAGCACAGAAGCAAACACAGCTGGCAAAAAAAATATTTAATGAAATGATGCCTAGTGATAATTCTGCTATACTCGTAGATTGTTGCCTAACTGATCGGCCATCAAAGAGGCTTCATCCAATAACTGATGGAAACAGATGCAGAGACCACAGCCAAACTATAGGTGGAGTTTAGAGAATACTGCTGAAGGGGAGGGGGAAATTGTAAGAACCAGAGGGGTCACAGACACAGCAAAAATCCCACAGAATAAGCAAACCTGTACCCATAGGGGCTGACTGAGACTCAACAGAAAATCAGGAGCCTGCATGGATCTAACCTAGGCCCTCTGTGTATCTGTTATAGTTGTAGTTTGGTGTTTTTGTGGGACTCCTAATAGAGGGAGCTGGGGCTGTTTCTGGTGTGTTTGCCTGCTTTTGAGGCCACTGTCATCCTACTGGGTTGCTTCACCCAACCTCAATATTACTAGAGGTGCTTAATCTTATTGCAACTTGATATTCCAAGTTTGATTGGTATCCATGGGAGGCCTGCCCTTTTCTATAGGGAAAGAGAAGATGAGTGGATGAGGAGAAAGAAGGTAGTGGGGGATGGAGGAGGTAGGGAACAGAGGGAGGAAGATGACAACGTGGTTGGGTCTAATATATAAGAGGATAAATTATTTTTTTTCAAAAACCTTCCACAGTTCTGAAAGAAAAATAAATCTAACATCATCTATCAACCGAACAAGTTTTTAAAATTGTTGTGTTGACATTTTCACACAAGTATACACTCCATTCTGATTACTCTCTCACAATTCCTGTCTCTCTTCCACCCCTATCAATCCTAGCTCCTCCCTACAAGTCTCTTTGCCATATTCATGTGCTTCTATAAACCCAGTGAGTTTAACCAGGGCCATCTGTGTGAGCCTGGGCTTAGAACTCTCCGTTAGGGCTCCTCAGCAGTTACACACCTGATGGCAGTGCTTTCTAACTTCCCAGAATCTATCAGTGGCCACTAGTTCAGTAGCGGTAAGGAAAGGGCCCACTTCTTGAAGCTGTCCCCCACCTAAGGTTGGCTGTGAACAGGCTCATTCTTGTAAAACCTGAGTGTGAGAAAGAGCAGTTGTGTCAAACTCATAATTGAAGTGGCAATATCATGCCTGGTTTTATTTTATTACTGTTTTTCTTAATCCAGCCTTAAGAATAGAGAAGTATTGGTGTAAAAGAGTACTTAAGGTTTTTAAAATTGGCTTCTAAACAACATGCTCACATTTTTTCCTTAGCTACATAGAACATCACCAATCAAAACAGACAGACTTGCTCCCTGGTGTGTGGTGTGATTAAATCAGTTGTCTCATATACTTTAGGGATCCAAGATGAAGACTATAATTGTATCAGTATCATTTGCTTCTCATTCTTGCAATAAGTCCTAATCTGTAAAACTAGGATGCTGTGGCTTGCCTTGCTTTCCAATACAGTTTTCATGGAAAATGAAAAGCATTTAGAACTTCAGAAAAACTAAAAATAAATAAACATTGTTGCTGAGAAACATCATGTGGCTTATATAATATTGGACTGCTGGGAATGAAAATTCACATTCATTCATAAGCTAAGATTATGACCCAGAGATTCCCTACATAGATGTTTATGTTTTATGCTTACATGGTAAGGTATAAAACACTAAAAACACTATGTCTGAATAAAATCTATTCTTTACCATACAACTGATTCTAAGTTGAATATGTATATGATAAGGATGAATGTTTTTATTGTACTGTACATGCAACAACAAGCCAGGAAAACATGTATGCATGTGACACATTCTGTTGAGATTTTTCTGAAGCATTTTTTGTTTCTTTTTGCCTTGGAGATATTTGAAGGAAGAAGGAATGAAAGAAGGAAAAGAGGGAGGGAGGGAGGGGAGGAGGGAGGGAAAATGGAAGGAAGAAGGGAGAAAGAACAAACCAAGACACAGAACACTGGGACTTGTAACTGCTCCCTTATCTAGATAAAACTGCTAATATGTTCACAGACAAACACTGCTACAAAGGACTACAGCTTCCTGTTGTATTTACAAACCTCTGTGCATGCTTTCTCAAACATCTAGCTTAGGCTGCCACCACTGTACTGAAGATTCATACATAAATAACTTAAGGCACCCCCAAATTACTCAGCTTGGTAGATATTTTTCCCCTCATTCTCCTTTGGAACTTTAGCTTTTTATGGTGGTTTTAGAATCTTCGTCCTCTTGCTATGTCTAAGACTACCCTGTCTCCTATGCTCTTTTTTTTCTACCATCCAAATATGTGGCAAGTTCTTGAAGTCATTTTTTGTCTCCTGTTCTCTTATGTACCCCTAGAGTGGATATTGCTGAATTAATGAAGAGTTTTCTAATGTCCTCAGTCCTGAGAAGTCTCTAGTTACTTTGTCTGGGAGTACTGGGCTCATTTGGTCAAAGGAAAAGAGGAAGGGGTGATGACTGAGTAGAGTCCATGAAAGGACAGGGCTGATTCATCCTTAAGATCATTCTTCAACAAGCTGGTAAGGACACAGCTGATGGTGACAATGATCTTTTCTCCAAATCTCATGAAATCCTAGCAGTCAGAAGTCCAAAGTTCTAGGTCCATCTCATAAGACACCATTGAGTTTGTTTTGTCTACTGGTTCTTCCAGCTAAATTATTATATAATACACACAGGGCCCAGATGAGAGTCAACAAATGAAGTGACCCAGAATTGGTCAAAATAAACATTCTTCAGTACACCAAATATTGCCATAACTATGAACAGATGCCACATTTCTGTTTAAAAACTTTCAGAGCACTGTTCTTCTAACATCATTAGAGAATGAGTATGAAAGTATTTACTTTGATGAGTATACTTCAGCTATTTTAAATGCATGTGTGCCACTCGAGTGCACATGTATACACACACACACGCACACACACACACACACACACACACACACACACACTGATTGTTGTAGTTCCCAATTCTCTTTCAGTGTAACAGACAATTGGCATAGAAATGCCTTGAATAACAAAAAGAACCTTGACATAGCACCTACTATGGTTGGACATGAAATCTATCTGCCTGGCCCGGGTTCTTTTCCTGAAGCCTTGGTTCCCATATGGCAGCATTACGTTGGGAAGGGCCTAGAAGCTTTGAAGGTGAGGCCTAGCTAGAGGTTACAGGAATGTTCTCAGGGAATGTATCTTGTCCTGGTCCCTTCTTGTGCCTCTCTGCTTCCTGTCTACTGTGAGATGACTTCCTTTGATCCACCACACCCTTGGGTCCTCAATAATAAAGCTGGCTTACCAGGAACTTCTAAAATTGTGAGTCCAAACAAATCTTTCCCCACTTTGAATTGTTTTTCTCAGTATTTTTCACCATGGTGAGCACAGCATGCAATACAATGTGGGTGATGGATTTTTTTCCTTTGAAGTGAAAAGAATATTTCTAAGTTTCTGTACAAAAGTAATTTAGTTTACTGAAGAATGGACATCTAGGGCTCAAGATGGGACAGAAATGTTCCTTGAGTTGAATTGCTTCATATGGGATCCTTGCAATTGAGAATGTTTAGAATTCATAGGATGCAAACTATAAAGTGCATCCACAGCAACCCAGCCCGCATACAACAGTGGGGCCACCAAACAGTTCCCTTTTGAGTAACGGCACAATTCTAAACTCCACAAAAAGGGTTTCTATACCCAAAGGGCATCAACACCCATTGTTTCTAGAAATGGTTTTAGCAAAGTGTCACACCAATTTATTTGAGCCCAAAGAAAACTGATGTACTATTTAAAAACAGATCTGTTCTTTGTATAAACATGAATTAAGAAAAAAATGTAAATCCCCCATCTAGGTTTATTTTTAAATAGGGGCTTTAATTATATATTTATAAACCTAGGGTGTCTGATGCCTTAAACAGTTAAGATAATAAGTTGTATTTGGCAAAACATGTGTTCTGATTACTAGACGGTTGATGACCCTTGGAACATCGAGATTCACATGAAATGTCATTCTAGAAAGATGCTGTCAGAAGAACTTAGAAGGGATCAGATCTCGTTTTGACTTGATTCTATTCTCCTGGAATATAGACAAACCACGTTCTCCTTCCCCCCTTCTCTTCATTAGACTGTATTAATTCTGATTGATATCCATCTCTGTAATTTGTACTTTTTCAAAGGATAATTGCTACAAGACCAGTTTTTACCCTAAGTAACTAGATGATATGAATTTAAATAACTCTTATTTTCTAGCTGATTAAAAATGAAATGTAATGTACAGAATGTTTTCATCATATATCTTAATTCTGCTCAATGTTTAAATATCATTTCAAATTTATTGTGACAGAGGATTATGGATGGTTATTATTTTTCTTCCCCACAACCCATCTTAGACTTTATAGCTGCACATATGAACAGGATAAAGAGATGGAGGCAGTCTTACCTGAAAGTCCAGCCATAACTCCTCCACATGTCACTCAAAGGTTAATAACTAACTTGAGACAGAGGGTCAACCTTGTAACGTTCCATTAAAGCACATGACAGCTATGCTGTTCCACATGATGGTTATTTTGCTGTCTTATAAAATGGGCGTGTCAGCCACAAGAGATAACTTCTCAGTCTTCTACCATGTACCCTTCAGGAGAAAATAAACTGGCCAAGTGATGATGCCAAGTGACTATGCCAGTTATCTGCCTTAAACAATTACAAACCACTCACATTCTAAATATTTAGATTAGTAAGAATTCCAAGTTGGACCAACCCCTTTCCTGCAGTGTGCATCAGAGTCGTAGAAGGTTTCCTGGTGCATGCACTTGAACACAGTATTGACACAGCATATGAAACTGGTTAGAGTGGTCGAGGTGTTTGGAAGAAAAGAATTTTGATTTTTATAAAGATTGGCAAGAAGATCACTTTTTCTTCCAAATTTTGTTAAAACATAACCCAATCTCAACTATATTCGTTACAAAACAAAACAAAACTAATCCGAGTCACTCTCTCATTTCTATTTGCTTTCATGTTAATTTTTTTGGACTTTTAACTAACTTTTCATAGGTAATAATAGTGTAGCATTAAGTCCAAACATAACCTATCTGTGGTGAAAGTACTAATAATGCAATTTTGCAAACAGAGTTCATCAAGGAGGAACATCTTTCCCTGCCTGGGCATAACTGGCTTTAAGCTCTCAGGATTGCTGTGCAATATACTCTAGCAGTCTCTAGCAATGTTCTCTTGATGTCAGGGTAATGTTCTTAAAAATCTTTTGCAACCAGAAGTGCCTGGATGCAAGGATTCGGGAGAATGGGGGGTGGGAGCATTCCAAGAGGTATTAATTACCAATGGCTGGCAAGATCTCTGTCTCTTTTCTAGGTAATGAGGTTGCTAATGAGCTACAGAGCAAGTGATGCTATTGGAGTCCAAGATTTGAGTCTGAAGTGAAAAGAACAGTAAATGTGAACATTTAGCCACAGCTCACAAATCTATAGGAGTTTATCTGAGACTTATAAATTAATCCACACATGATAAAGAATGAGAGTGGAGGGGGGAAAACACGTACTATATTTTGACCTTAAGAACAATTATTTGCTTAAAAAAATTAATCGAAATAAATGGTTCGAAGATGTGGCTGTGTTCTTCTTCAATTGATTTGTAAATTCCTAACAGAAATGTACTTAGTTCTGTGTATATGTCTGAAAAAGTCTCTAAACTTGTATGTTTAAATGTCAGACAGTATATTCTCAACATCACCTTCCAGTGTAGGCTATAGTAATGGCTTTTGTTCCACTTACAGTGAAACCAGTGCTTCCTCCATCCTTCTTAGCCACAGTTCCATATGACAGCTGGGATGGAGCAACGGACTGCACAAAGACTTAGCTTTCAGTCACAATGCTTCTGTCATATCATCTCGGGCTCTCCTGTTGCTAACTGGTTGTAACCAGTCCACAACAACTCTCAAAGTGTGGTGAGTTGTTCTATCTATAGTAACCTTATTTCTTTTGGCAGTATGTCACCTCCATTAGGTGTAGAGAAAAAAAAATAGCCTTTAAGCTACACCCTACAACAGCTTTGAGTTTTTCATCTATAAAGAATTCACAAATGGACACAGACATGTGACAGACACCTTAGCTAAGATAAATGGCAACTCACAATAACTGTCTCAATCCAGAACATATGATAATTATCCACCTCAGATGACCTCAAGGTACAAACACCATTCTACCAGTAAAAAAAAAAAAAAAAAAATCACAAATTGTCAAAATGTCTTTAAAAACAAACAAACAAACACCTTTCTGGGAGATAGTTTTCCTACTACTGTTGTCTCTGAATATGAAAAGCACTGATTGTTCGACTATAGGGGAAGACAAAGAAGAAAAAAACCACTGTGGTTAACTTGTTCACTAATGTATATCTTACTGTGATGGAAAGTACAAGTGTCTACTCTCTGTTAAAGGCTTCAATCCCTCCTGCTGTAGGCACTGAAGGAGACAGGTAGAAGAAAGTAGACAAGAACATGCCATAATTTCCAAGAGTCTGTTAAGTGCATAAGTACAGTGTGAAGAGCCCATGCTTTCAGAGAAGGGAGTCCTGTGGCGTGAGAAACTTTTTATATACACTAGTGAGATCTCACTGGACTCCATAAGTGAAAACGCAATGAAAGAGAATGGGAGTTATAGGCAAATGGTGAAGTTATAAAGCAAAATAAGTAGGAAGCTGAAGTCCAAAGGTTCTAAGCACCAGCCTACATGGGAACCATAAGACTTTGGAGATGGCTACTAGTGATGGGTAATGATCCAAGAAGGGCTTGGATTTGTATAAGCTAGGCTAAAGCCCTAACTAAACTCACATGATAGAGTGAGGCTGTCAGAAGGATGTGTACAGGATGTCACAGGACTAGTGAGCTACAAGTAGCATCATTTGGCCATCAAGAAGATGCTGAAACTGTAACCGTGGGCTTAGAACTCTCCGTTAGGGCCCCTCAGTGGTTACACAGCTGATACCAGTAAGGCTTTCTAACTTCCCAGAATCTATCAGTGGCCATTGGTTCAGTAGGGGTAGGGAAAGGACCCACTCCTTGAAGCCTTCCCCAATCTAAGGTTGGCTGACAAAGAAAGGGATGTTAAGGATGCATCTGAGATTTCTGGTGTGACTTCTAGGAAAAAAACGGTGAAACCTCAAATACACAGGGCAGCTACAGAAAGACACTTTGGTAAGTCACGCTATGAAACAGAAGGGGGCACTAAACAATGATGTGGAGCCCCTTAAACCCAAGGCTTACTGGTTTTTCAGGTGTACTGGCTTTGAAAGTTTTAGAATGAGATACTGAAAACCTTTTCCAATATTCCAGAAAAAGTCAGAGATGCAATGCTGGAACTCAGGGGAAGACATGAATCCAAACAAACACGTGTGGAAAGCTCCCAGGGCAGAGGTTAACATGAAATCCCTGAGCCACAAGGCCAAGTGACTAAAGGCCCTTTGGAAGGGCCAAGTGTGAGGCAAAGTTGAACCGGAATGGACAGAATAGACATTGCAGAAGTATAGCCGATGGCTTCCAGAAAAGGAACTGGCAACTCTACTGTCCCACGTGTTTAAAGAAGAAACAGACCCGAAACATTAGCACCTGCTCTACAACCCAGTTCAACAGAAACGGGACCAAGATCACTGACAGCACTGGACAGTTACCTCAGCATGGTTTGAGGAGCTGTGTCAGAGGAACTATGAACAGAAGGAAACTGGTGTGGGGAACTGTGGCATGTAATCAGTGTTTGGGAACTTTCCCAAGAGAAGAGTATGGCTGAAGGAAGAAATCTAAGTGTAAAGGATGGCTGAATTCATTACTAGGAATATGGAAGACACATGCCTACAATGGAACAGCCAATGCCTAAAAGTGCAGGAGACGGCAAAGAACAACACCCAAGACTGTGTGGAAGAGCATCGGCTGAGTTAGTCTCTTTTCCTGGGTGAAGATAGGGGATGTGTACAAAGCAAAACGACAAGCAACTAAAGAGAAACAATGTTGATAGGTCTACAACTCCCCTCCCCCACCCCTGCCATTGTATTCCTCTGAGATCTGCAATTTCACCGTCTTCAATATTCTCAGGCTGAAGACTGTGACACTGTAATGTACGGCCGGTTTCATGCTCCGCCCATGGAGCGCACGTTTGCTCTTTCTGTAGCATTAGCAACTTCACAAACCTCCCCCTGTGTGTTCTGAAGCACATGTGGTCCAGGTACTGTCAAAAAGCACAACTGCGCTTACTGTCTTCCCCGCTGTGACTCGGTTTGCGTTCTTTCTCCTCTGCAGAGCTGTTTCCGGGTACTAGTCAAGGCACAGGGCAGTGGACTGTGTTTCTGTCTAAACATTAGTCCCTGGCTTGCTGTCAGAGACCTAGCTTTAAATGGTTGAAGGAGCTTGATAAATGGTGTGAAAATTTTACGGTCCTTCCGTCAGGTGCCATAATTTATTGTCACATAATGCACAGTTAGAAGAACCGAAAGGAACCATCCCACAAGGGCAAACGGTGTGGAGGCAATGGCCCTCTGACACTCTGAGGCCACGGGCACTGTATGGATCCAATAAGAACGCTGCGTGGAGAAATGAGAAAACAACCTCTTGATCTTGCAGAATGTTTTTGGACACCTAAAGGCTCTTTTATTACTGAGGCTGATTAAAATGAAAAGTTTAAACGACTAAAGTGTTCTTTTTGATGAGTTTTTGCCATGAACTATGGACCTTGTAGTCCAGGGGGACTTGAGCCCTTTGATCCTGGGCACTCACATAAATTCAGACCCATAAAACATCATTGGGTTTGGTTTTCCTGGTGCGGCTGATCTTGCCAGATTTGTAAGGCAACCCTGTTTGTTCTCTCCTCTCCCCAGTTTGGAGCCAGTCTACCATTGTTTCACCCTGAGAGGAAAAAGCACTGGTTTGGGGCCTTCCAACTATTAAAAGTGAGCCACTCCTCTGGAACATTAAGATTTCACAGAAAAATCACGATACCATAATCCTGTACTCATCAAGATGGAATCCAATGGTACTTTGTGAGCTCAGGACAGAATATCAAAAAGGAAGCCTTGTTTCGCAACATAATGTTCACAGGTTTCTCACTCCTTAAGATAGTTAAAGGTGATGCGGTTTGTCATGAGACTGGCTTTAAGAGCCGAGCCACCAGAACAGCACAAGCCTAAGGTAGGAAAAGTGCAGGCATAAGTGTCTAGCACTGGTAAATGTAAAAGCTTGCATTTGTGAGAGAAATAAGAAATTACCCAATCGTACATTTGTTATGAAAAGATATTTAACAAATACAACTTAAATATTTGATTTATCTTCTAATCATCCTCCAGTATTTGTATTTGTGCCCGCAGTTCCACATTCTCGTAACTGGAAAAATAAATTTTTACTATAAAGAATTTATGAAGTAGATTTGATGCATTGCACAAGAAGAAGAAGGAGAAGCAGAAGGAATGGGGGAAGGGGAAGAGAGGGAGAAGGGAGAAGGGGAAGAGAAGAAGGAGAAAAATGCCATCAAAATTTATGAGCAAGCAAGACAACAAAGGACTTTAAGAAGGCCTGCAATATAAGGACTAATACATTCACTAGTCAGCCATAATTATGTTTTAAGGAATAAAACATTAATTTGGGCTGTCAGATCTATGTAGCTTATTCGCCAGGCCAGGGAATATTAATTTGAGTTGAGTACATAGTTTTCAATGATTTTATATTTCGTAGATTTTCCTGAAAGCTGGTAAAGTGTCCTCACTGGAGTCATGAGATGTTTCAACAGTTCTCTGAAGAGTGATGTCAAGTGAGCTTCAGTCTCCAGGTGATGCTTTGTGAGAGTCTCAGATGCACTCTCTGAGAGAGCATCTCAGAGCATTGTCCACCAAGAAGAGAAGCCTCCCTACCCTCACAACCATGTCCTGTCTTCTAAGGTGAAAGTATTCAGCTATGTCATGTAAAACCAACTGCTTCATGCATCAGGACAGGTCAAATGTTAGCAATTCAACCCTTGAACTTCCTCTGTTGAATTTGAAAACTGTATGTTTATTATTTTTTGTTTATTATATCTATACAGCAGATAGGACATTGAGCTAAAACAAAATCAAACAAACAAACAAGAACCCCACATAGTTGTATGACATAGATACCTATAGATATTATAAGAAATTGCCCCTGTGGGTGGACCCAACTGTCTGGTGGTGTATGTATAATGGGCTTACCTATGGAAGATGTGTCCAGTTGTCATTTAACACAAAAGTACATTATAAGTACTCTTTTTCTCCCCAGTAATTCGTTTGAGAAATATTTACTGTGTACTTACAAGATCCTAGGTACCACAGGCAGCACAAAGCTCTGAATATTTAAAGTGGTGGTTCTCAACCTTCCTAATGCTGCAGCCCCCTTAATACAGTTCCTCATGCTGTGATGACCCCAGCCATAAAATGATTTCATTGCTACTTCAAAATTTTGCTTTTTCTATGAATCACAATGTAAATAGCTGATATACATGATATCCGATACAAGACTACCGAAGGGGTCGGGACCCCAGGTTGAGAACTGCTGATTCGGCAAGAGCCCCAGCAGCCCTGGTTCCAGCAGAAGCCACCACTGGCACAGGTACAAGTGCTCCTGGCCTGTGGTTATAGCTTGTCCTTCATGCCTACACCTTGAAGCCATCTGACCTGAATGACACTTAACCTTCCCAGCTGCCCTTCCATGTCCTAAAATCCAACTAGGCAACAACAGCCAGAGCTTTGGACATGCAGATCAACTTCTCTCTCAGCACACAGTACCAGCCGGCGCACACAGTACCAGCCATGCATCTCACTGTCTTCAGGGTGAAACTAGAGGATGTGAAGAAAAGACTGCAAGGTCTCACATGTAAACGAAGAACCTAGGATTTGGTAAAAATGGCTTTCCTATCCTAACACACAGTATAAGAAGTTTGAAAAAAAGACTGCAAGGTCTCACATACATGTAAACAACTGCAAGGTCTCATATACATGTAAACAACTGTAAGGTCTCACATACATGTAAACGAAGAACCTAGGATTTGGTAAAAATGGCTTTCCTATCCTAACACACAGTATAAGAAGTTTGAAAAGTCCCACTTGAAGGCTTCCCTTTCAGCTGCTGCCCTGTCTGACACTACTATGCTCTAGGGACCAGGCTCTCTGTGGTCCTTTAGAGCAGCTGAGCTCTTCACACCTTACACTCCACTCAAACTCTCAGTTCCTAACAGTGTCTGCCCTTTCCCTCCAAAGTTACACCTCTCAGAGACACTCGGCATCAACATCCCACGAGAACAGATACTGTCATATCCTTATTCCCCCTTTCTTCCTCTCTCCCCCCTCCCTCTCCTTTCCTCTCTTTTCCTCCCCTCCCATCTCCTTCCCTTTCCTCTCCTCTCCCCATACCAATGCATGAAAAGTCTGTCCTGAGTCCTCTAGCTTCTGAACAGTGCCAACACCCAGTTCATTCAGTTCATTACATTCACTAATATGTATTGAAAGAAAGAAAGAAAGAAAGAAAGAAAGAAAGAAAGAAAGAGAGAAAGATATCTCTGACTCCCTTTCCTATTTTTAATTGAAATAGATGAAAAAATATATGTCAAAATAAATATATTTAAATGAAATAGTCTCTTAACTCATTTTATGTGTCCTTTTGTCTTTTGTCATATACAATGGATGTCTAGATGAATACACAGAAACACAGATTTAGATGAGAGAGAAGCTATATCACATCTGGAGATAGATTTTAGCCCTATTTCTGTGTATAAACATGCACACATTTTATGGAGATGTTTCTCTATTAAGTAATTAAATTGAACTATTTATTTTTAAATTCCATTCTTTTCAAGAAAAAAAAATTAGTATAAACGCCTACATGGTTCTAAAAGTAAAAGGGTCAGCCTGACCTCTTGTGGTATGTCTCGGAATTGCTTCTAAAATGAAACCAGATTCCCTATCAGGCAGAAAACAGTATTTCTCACTTAAGACTGTTTACTATTTATAGTCGTACCAAATAAAGAAAATTAAGACAAAACTAGTGGAACTATACCAACAAATACACAAGCTTCCACAAAGATAATAAGAAATTATCAATCATTTATGGCAATCAGAAACATATATCACATTATATTTTAGAAAGGTTTTCTTCCTAACTAGCAATGACTCTGCAATTCAGGGAAATTCAGGGAAGACTTGTGCTGATCATACGTGACAAGGCAGTAATAAGTTAGCACAAACTTCCATGCTACCAGGGACTAATAAACATATTCCTCATTCTATCTCAGCTCCTGTCAGTGGGCAAGGCTTGACAACATCTGCATTTTTGGGACAAATGCTCAGCCTGAGGTATCCTGGCTCCTGGGTGTGTTAGGGGACTAGACACTCCATAGTCTGCATCAGAACTCAACTCCAAGTCTGCACATGGGTTTCTAAGGAGCCTGAAGGGCTCAGGCTCAGCATCTGCAAGGCAGCAAACACACAGGATTTAATTCTGCTAAATTTGTGATGGTTTATATTATGCACAACAAAAAGACAGATGCAGATATCCCTTAAAACATCCTTTATCTTCTTTCACTGGCGTCTTAGTTACACTGATACAAACATTTAGGGGAATACCAGGGAGGTTTTTACAAAATTTTCATATGTCACATCTGTGGCAGTTTTGTTTAATGCCCAAAATTGCTGCCTTATCCTCTCAGAAATTATGACTTCCAAGTGCTGTGTTGGTGAAGACAAAGACACAAGTGAATAGATCTCAGATTAACATTTTTACGAGTTTAACGTATGAGCTCATGTGCAGAGTGCACTCCGTTTGCTCCAATGGCAAAGTGTAAACCTTGATGAGAAAGAGACCCATGAACTGGGTCAGAGATGGAAAAGTAAGGACACTCACAAGTTTTCCCTAATGGAGGCCACCATACCATCGGGTTCTCTTGGAGATAAGGTAGAACCTGTGTTAATTTTCCACTTGGTAGCAATCCCTGGACCATTTTGCCCTGGGAGTTACCATAAATGTGACTGGATTGCACAATGAGCAGAGCGTGCCAGAGGCCACGGCTCCGTGTTGCTTCTCCTCACTTAGGAACAGAGCATGTGATGAATGGAGTAAACCAAAATGCTTCCCGTAACAGGAAGGTCAAGTGCTGGCTGGTCCATTTCCTTGTATCCCACAACCCAAAGAATATCAGTTAAGAACAGACCAAACAGCCTGTCATTTCTAGGACACTTCCAAACTGCTGAAAGGACTGGCCCTAGACATGACTGCTAAATTATTGAGCCCTCCACAGGCAGACAAAGGAAATGCTTTTTGTTTTCCCTCTTTTGCCTTTAAAATGGAAAAAAAAATAGAGATCCAGATAAGTTCTTTCACCCTGCATTCACACTTCCCTCCTGACTCTAAGAGGGGACTGGGGCCTTTCACAGAAGTTTTAGGAGCTGCTTCCGTCAGTGGCATACCTGATAAGGCTCCTAGAAACAGAGGCTCCACGGAGGGTACAATTGGAAATCCATCAAACAGCTCCCCTCAGGCCACTGAGCATAGCTCAATGGTTAACAAGGACAACATCTAGAAGGAGCTAAAAGGCTTTTGCTTATTTTAAAGGAGGAGCGCAAGTAGGGATTTAGAGTTTCTGAATTGCCAATCTCATGCTGAAATGTGATAGATAATTTTTCTTTTAAGCATAAAGTTGGCCTAGTGTAGCACTCAAAGACTCTACTAGGGACCAGATAGCCTGATTCCCTTCTTTTTAGACGAAGAGAAGATGAGCTCAACGTGTGCTTCAGGTTTATGGTATTCACAGTGAAGAATGGAGCAGAATCCAGAGGTAACTAATGCTCTCTGGATTAATGCTGCGCTGCTTAACGGCAAGAGCAAGGTATCCCAGTCAGACCTACCGAACTGGGGTAAACTCACGTTCACCATTGACAGTTTAGAACTTCCGACAAGCCACAGTCTTTAAAGGCCTTATGTTTGGCACACAATAGGGACTTAATGAACACTGAGTACAGTTCTTTTCATGCATAAATTGCAATAAATATTTGTACATAACCCAAGAACCAAGAACTTTGCTAGGAACTTGCCCTAGTCAGCTTTAGTTGTCAAACAGACACACCTGAGAGCAGTGCTTCTTACCCTCCTAATGCTGTAACCATTTAATCGTTTTCCTCATGTTTTAGCAACCCTGAATCTTAAAATTAGTTCATTGCTACTTTATTAACTGTAATTTTTCTACTGTTATGAATTATACCATAAATATTTAGTATGCAGAATAACTGACATGCAATCCCAAAGGGGTTGTAACCCACAGGTTGAAAAGAATCTCCAGAGAATGGAGTCTTAATTGAAGGGAAAAAATAGATCTGAATGGACTGTGGGCATGCCTGTCTTGATTGTTAATTGATATGGGAAGACATGACCCACAATGGGTGGAAACATCTCTTAGGCAGGTAGTTCTGAGCTATAAGGAAGGTAGCTAGCTAAGCATGAGAGACAGAAGATTGTTCCTCCATGGTTTCTGTTTCAAGATACTGCTTGAGTTCTGCCCTGACTTTCCTTGATGGTGGACTTTGACCTGACATGTAAGAAGAGAAGGAGGAGAAGGAGAAGTAAAAGGAAGAGGAGGAGGAGGTGAAGGGAGAGGAGGAAGTGATGGGGGAGGTAGAGGAAGAGGAGGAGGTAGAGGAGGAAAAGAAGGAGGAGGAGAGGAAGAAGAAAGAAGGAGGAGGAGAAAGAAAAGGTTTTCTTTCGTAAGTTGCATTTGGACTCATCACTATTTTATCACTGCAACAGATAATTGGGTCAGCATTGTATTAGACAGAGAGAAACCCAAGACCTCCTTGCTGCCTCTGAAATGCCCTGAGTAAGCAAATGAGTGACCAGAGCCTTACTACACAAATGTGTAATAAATCCTCTCAAGAGAATTGAATGGAAATCAGAAAGCAACTTATGCATAGAAAGAATGCATTATATGACACAGCATGGAGCTCCAAAGAGGAGTTTCTGCAGGAGAGAGAGGGGGCATTCAAATTTCTGTGGTTCTTTTCCAACAAGGCAAACCTGCACCAAATGAGCAAGTAGATATTTCTCAAACTTAACTGACTGTAAGCCACAAACTTGTCATGAAGGTGCATTTCTTAAAGCTGCTGTTCTGTAGAACGGGCTTCGGGGAAACCTGGTTTAGTGTGCAGCTTTTTAAAAATAAACGTTGGAGTAATGAAAAACTTGACAGCAGTTAAGAAATTTCTGAATATGAAATGACCAAAAGTTAATTAAAACCAACTGTGCAATGAACCTGAGGTCTTTCTACTGGCACTCACCCTGGTGGGTCACACAACTTCACAACTGAATGTACAAATGCTCTCTTCCCACTGAATAAGTCAGCAAGCATGTCACATGCCATGTGACACCAATGGATGCTGCCTGAAGAGTTCAGTTCAGAGAAGACAATGGGATGTTAAGAACTACAGTGTTTTCACTGTAGCTTTCCACTCTCATAGAAGCACATGCTTTTCTACAGAAAACAGACACTTTAGTATTTTCCTCTCACAATTCCTTAGCACAGTATACTTACAAGCTTTGGTTGGGCAATCTTAGAATGTCTAGTGTTAATGTTTTTAATGTCTGAGTTCCTGAATTGAACTCGGTTGCACTAAAAAAAAGAATCATTACATGCATTTTGGCTTGGGATTAGAACAGAATTTCTAATGACTTCTAGAATGACCTTAAACACACTTTTGCCATTTTGTACTTATGCATAGTGGGGATCTCAGCATTGTTAATTATAAAATCCAAAAAATCAATAAAATCTAAAAAATGCTGAAGGTATTCTACATTACTCAGTGTCATAGACTTAGCCAAAATTTATTTATGCAAAAATAAACATATCCACCTCATTAGTATCCAAATGTGCTTTTGTCTGTAATAAATGGTAAAATGATGTGCATACTTCATGTTATCTTTAAATAAACTTTATTATTTATTATGAATAGACATTTGATTTGTATAAGTGCTTTATATACCTAGTGCCCAGGTATTCTCATTAGTTTTTATTGCCAACTTGATACAACACAAAGTCACTTGGGAAGCAGGAAACTCCATTGAAGAACCAGGTTGGCCTGTAGGCATGCCTGTGGAGCATTGCTTTGCTTGTTAATAGATGTAAGATGGCCCAGCCCACTGTGGACAACTAGCCTGGGCTTTATAAGAAAGCTAGCTGAGCATGATGAGCCAGGAGAAAACTAGTAAGCAGCATTCCTCCATTGTCTTTTTCCGTTCCTGTTTGAGCTCTTTCCATGACTTCCTACAGTTTTGGACTGTGACCTGAAAATAGAACCCAAATAAACCTGTCCTGGCTCTCAGCCTCACCCCCAACCTATGCCAAGTTGCTTTTGGTCATGAGTTAACCACAGCAACAGAGAAGTAATTCAGAGCAACAGGATTACATGAAAATATTCTAGAGTGAAATTCGGCTATGAGTAGAAAAACTGAAAAAACTGGCTTAGACCATCCTGATAATTGAGCACTAGGGCAGAAGAGAATGGGACAGTTACACTCAAAAGAATAAGCTAACTCTCCCAAAACATACTCAATAACAACTGCACCAACAACAAAACTCAAAGACACTCTAAGCTCAAGCTGTCTCGTTATAAAAGGCTTAATCCAAGGAAGCGAAATGACAAGCAGCTGCTGAGCATGTACTGTAGAACCAAGGCCATCAGGGTGCATGTGCTGGACAACCAAGGCCATCAGAGTGCATGTGCTGGACAACCAAGGCCATCAGGGTGCATGCTGGACAACCAAGGCCATCAGGGTGCATGTGCTGGACAACCAAGGCCATCAGGGTGCATGTGCTGGACAACCAAGGCCATCAGGATGCATGTGCTGGACAACCAAGGCCATCAGGGTGCGTCTACTCAACATCCCTTGGGCAGAGTGGTGGTGTTAGCTTTACTACCAACATGATCAAAGCCATTGATCAATACAGTTGCTGAGACCCAAGAAACTAATTCTCAGAGAAGGTACCAATTTTATATGGTCCTTATACAAGAAAGTGGAGTCCTGATACCAAAAACAAGTTCTCTCACAAACTCTCTCTAACATAACTCTCTAACACAAACTCTCTCCCAGTCCTCAAGTGGCAATAAGACCTAGATCAGCTATGATAGAGTTGTGATTTTCAAATCCTAGCTCCTAAGCAACCTTAAAAAAATATCTATTGGACAGCGAGAGAATGAATTTGATCAAATGTTTAAAAGGTCTGAACTGTTTCTACCCAATGACCATTAACTTGCTAAGCAATGCTTTCTATAGACCCAACACACAAGTTTCTCAGGCAAGAAGCTCTAAGAAAACACAAAAGGGAAGGTTCTGCCTCCCAAAGGAAGCCAAAACCATAAGGTTATCGAAACCTCAACTGAACAGTGCTAAGTATCATGAAGTGACCAAACTTTGACAGTGGGGTACGCTAAAGGAAACATATATTTTTGGGGAGGGAGATAAAAGAAAGAATTTTCCTGTGGTAAATTTAATTATAAATTATATGAAATGATAACATCATGGAAAATGTCTGACCTGCCACAACCTCCTTCCCTGGAGAGAAACATCAGCCAAAAAATTGAGTTTACAGGGTAGTGGATGAGCACAAGGAAGCAATACTGGATTCATTCAAAACATCAATACAATCTTTATGTCTGTAAGAGTACACATTCAAAAATCCAATCTGAGGACCAAGGCTTTTTCTCACTCTACTCAACAACTGCCAGGTGCAGAGAGCAGAATGAAGCTGAAAATTCTGTGTTCCTCTACCACTGGTCTTCATGTGCCTGGAAGCAAAGGTAAGCCACTTAATCAGAGCCTACTAGAGAGAAAGTTTCCATTGCTGGAGGAAAAAGTGACCAATAGACTCCTCTATGAACCAAAATAACACAGAAAGGCAGGCTGAGGAAATCATGAAACACCTGACTTCTCCATGCTCTATTAATAACAAAGAAATCATAAGTGAGGGCTGCCAGGGGCATCATGCATAAAGACATGAGCATCAAAGCATCAGTCATCCTGGTCATCACCTTCCACGAGTGATGTGGGATTTGCTTTCATTAAAGAATGTTCTCAATAGGTGTGATATCTGGGGAGAATTCACAAGGACAGCCAGTCCGGGTTTTGGTCTGTGGTATCTGCTTCTTTCATACACATCTCTACATTTAAAATGTGGATTCCTACTTCAAGCTTTAAAGTGCTATATTTGAAACAAAATACTTGGGGAGGGGGAACCACTGACCACTGGCCATCTCACATACTGAAACTGTGAGTGCAGCCATGCTTCAAGAAATAGCTACAGAAGCTGGGCCTACTGCCACATCCCAGTAGTTTGCCACAGGGTTTCTGCAACTTGGCATAAACAATATATTTGGGGTATAAAGAATTAAATTTTACTAATAGCATCAAAAGAACAGATAATGATTTTAAAAATTTACTTTCCAAAACCTCTGAGGTGTAATTATGAAAGTTTGTTAGTATTCAGTGATGCTAATAATATCATATCATAATCTAACTCACATCTAAAACAGGAATCAGCCTCACACTACATTGTTTTCGTGTCATTTACTCTTCATTTCCCCATCTCCAGATGTCAGCTTAGATGTCCAATGTTCCCTCAAAGCACTTAAGTTAAAAGTTTGGTGCTCAGCCTATAGGACAAGAAGAAGCTTCCTTCTTAAGGAAGGAGAATCTAGTGGAAAGAAGTGAGGGGGCAGGCACTTGAAAGGAACAGCGGGAATCCTGGGCCCTTCCAGTATCTCTCTTTGCTTCACATGCTCAGTGAAGACAACAGGCTTCTCCTACCATGCAGTCTCACCACAGTACACCTCGAAGAACAGAGACAAATGACCACAGACTGAAACTGTGAGACTAAAATAACCCATCTTCTGCTTTGGGGATGTAGTGTTGGGTGTTTACTACAGCACTGGCATGCTGGCTAACATGCCAAATGTTTCTGCATTTGAAATGTAGGATCAGAGCATTTAGCATTTTAATATATGTGTGATATGCTTAGCTCACTGCCCACTGGAGTAATAACTCAAGAGCCACGCATTTTGTGACTATCACGGGGTTAGCCCACTCCTCGAAGGGCTGATTTACAGAGTGGAAGACTGATGATCTGGACCACCGCCCTGTCTACAGCATCGCTTTTGCACCTATCCTTTTCTTAATCTTCTGCACCTATCCTTTTCTTAATGGCTCTTCATCTGCCATCAACTTCAAATCCTCTTGTCAGCTCAGAACCTTTTCTATCCCACCACAAAGAAGAAAGGATGTGAGGTTATTTTACAGCAAAGGAAGTGAGTGCCGCCATCTATCCTTTTTCCCTGGAGTGAGATGCGCTCTTCCACCTTGTTTTGTTGTTAAATCAACTCATTCCTGCTGCAAAACGCATGAATCTGTGTGAAAAGGTGTGACATGTATCTTTACACTAGCTACTTAATGTTTTGTAATGATTTCATGTATAGCCCAATACAGTGTGACAGCTTTTTTTAAACGACTTGCTTTTATTTCGTATGATGTATGTATGTATGTATGTATGTATGTATGTATGTATGTTTGTATGTATTTACTATTTTGTGTGTGAGTAGGTGGGCATGCCTGTGAACATGTACTCATTTATGGCATACCTGTGAAAATCAGAAGACAACACATAAGAATCACTTTTCTCTTTCTAACATGTGGGTCCTAGGGATTGAACCATGCTCAGTGAGTGGCTACTTGGTGGTCTCTGAGCTACCTAGCTACCCTACTCCTTCAACTGCACTTGAAAGCAGACATTAGAAAGCTGGGAAGAAGGATTTATGCACACCTAGTAGCAAATGACTAGCAGTTATTAAACAAAACATGTGAGGACTACAGATAATCAATCTCAGAACAGGAAACAAGCCACTTTTTAACATGAACAAGAAAAGAAATAGCTGTGTCCCAAAAGTACACATACAATGGTCAGCAGGTATATGGGAAATACATTCAGCATCAGTAGTTATGGGGGAGGGGACGAAAATTAGAAGTTCAATGGGGTATCACTTCTCACCTGTCACAATGACTATTACCAAACAACAACAACGCAAGTGCTGGCAAAGATGTGGTGAAAAGAGAGCCATTAACTTGAGCTTTCTTCACAGGAATATAAACCAGCAGAGTTATTCAAAACTAAGCCACCATACAAATGAGTAGCTCCATTCCTATCTATGTACCAAAAGGAAGATACAGGTGCAGTCCTATGCTCACTACAACGTTGTTCACAAAAGCCAAGATACAGAATCCATCTGGTGTGAAAGGGTAAAGAAAATGTGGCCTATGCGTATGTACAATGGAATATTACTCAGCTGTTAAAAAAAAAGAGGAAATTCTGTAGTTTGCAATAATATGGTTGAACCTGAAAGATGTCAAGAAAAATAAACCAGGCACTGAAAGATCAATACTATGTGATCTCACTTATGTGTCAGATTTAAGAAAGTCGCATCCACAGAGACAGAAAGTCTAATGTGCTATTAGGGTGAGAGGTAGGGAAATTAAGGAGAGGTTGGTCAAAGGACACAGAATTTCAGTTAGGTATGACAAGCGAGTCAAAGTAACTGGTTGTAGTGGCCACTCTAGTAACTCTTACCTACCTAAACATGCTGAGAGACTGGAGGCTGCTCATTAAGAATAAGTATATGAAGTGAGAGCCCCAGTCATGCTACAAAGAATGACATTTCAAAACACGTTGTGCCCCGTAAACTAGATTCAACTCCTATTTGTCAACAAAAGCAAACTGCACAAGTTCGACCCATAAGTTCATTAAAGAAGCACGCTTATAAATAAACTCAATTTAGTCACTCCAGAATACTGTTTCCAAACATGCCATGCATTATGAATTATAATTTCTATTTGTCAGTAAAATTTAAGAGGAGAGATATTTTAGCCACAAACTGATAAAAGTGGCAAATAACAAGTTAGTGTTAAGGGAGCAAGGAGTTTTATTTCAAATTTGCCACTGTTCCTCCCTGGGTAATACACAGGGCTACCACCACTAATAAACTAGACTCAAGGTCTAATTCATCATTCCACAGCTTCAAATTAAGATTCTGAACTTCCCGTCGTATGTCCTGTAAGCAAACATCAACCCTAGACACAGATAGGTAGATGGCAAACAGAGACGGAGCCACTGGCACATGTCAGCACACCCTGAGAACACAATGACTCAGCATACCCTTCATCAGCACGGTAATCATAACCCAGGGAGAGGCTAAGAGGCTTGCAGGGGAGTGCATGGAACAGAAATGATTTACAGGGTGGATAGCACCATCAAGTTTTAAAATGCTCCTCATGAGCAGTAAAAGTCTCAATGCACTGTCTTTTTTCCTGGCTTAAAATACATAATCACTTTTTTAGCCAAAGCCAATGGCATTTACAGTAATTTTTTTTTCAAAGTTAGAAGCCAGAGTCTATTAAGTGCCACATCCAAGGCTTTCACCCACTGGCAGCTGGTAGCTGCAGATGCTATCTAGTTAAATATTCTGCACAAGAGAAAGATAATCATCAGAAGGCCAGCTCAGTAGAAACAAAGAGATATACCTGCAGGTTTTCGATTTCTTCTTTGTGCTCCCTCTTCAGATGTAGGATAGCAGCCTGGTATTCTGGAAGATCACAAGAGAAGCCAGTTACAAAGCAGCATGAAATGAGTCAGAAAAGTCAAGGATGCATCACCTGGATCCTGTTGGGAGCCACCCTCCAAACAACCAAAGGTGTGGGCAGGAAGGAGAGCTGTTAGATCCGGCCAGGATGTGGGATAAAGGGGGATTCCTTCTCTTCCATACAGGCTGTATCACAAAAAGTGCCAAATTAAGCAGCAAGGGCAGGGTTAACAAGAGAAGAGGCTCGTGAGTGAGTGCCAGATAAAGAATAGGTCAGGTGTCTGTCTTCAAGGAGCTGAAAGTGCATGCCCCACAGAGAACAAACACAGATGTGTTAAGAGAGGTTATAAAAGAAACTTTCTATCTGAGAGTACAGAACTCTATTTTTAACTCTGTTTAAAAAAAGAAAACGCACACAGAGAGACGCTAATGCTAGGTCCTTTCTCCTTTCTCGGTGCTTAATCCAGAGAAAGCCAAGGCTATTTGTCATTTGAAAGAGAGATTCCTGAGAGAACTGAGGCTGAAAGCAGGACAAAAATAAATTTCTAGTCCACTTTTCATCTGAATATAATGACATCCATTCCAAAAATATGACACCCCCCCCCATGTATGCAGGGGCTGCAGCCAGCTACTAAAGCTTCCAGTCCACTGGCTGATAAAGGAGACAAGACCACTTTCAGAACAGCTAATGTGCATAGAACCATAGAGACAATCACGCTGCAGAGAACTACAAAGCAAGAGGCTGTCACCACTGACTTTTTTTTTTTTTTTTGAGACAAAACAGCTTTTTACAAGTGTGTTCAGAGTCACAAGTCTGTATTGCAACAGACTATTTCTCTACTTCAGTATCCTGAGTTAGGCAGCCATGTTGGGGATTCAATTCAAAGGGGAAGACGATAGGAAAGACCCACCAGGAGAGGAGGTGGGCTGTTGAGGCCTATGCTTAGCAATATGGCAGCCCTGTGGCTAAGCTCCAGTGTCGATGCTGTAGGCTCTCTATGTAGACCATACCATGAATCAAAGTACTTACTGCTATCCACACAACCACCAATGTAGTCTGGGACACCATCATCTTTCCTGTGCTCTACATCCTCCTTTTCAGAGGGTGCCTCATTCCTCTCTCACTAACATCAAAACTGAGTCTCCTCATGACAGTCTGCCCAATCTATTACAGACACAACCTAGACTGTGTCTTACTCCTGGCTTTCCATGGAACTTGGCATGAAGACTCCTACCTGTAGGTGCTGGGGAGGTGGCTCAGTAGTTACAGTGCTTTCCGCACAAACATGAAAACTCGAGTTCAGATACCCAGCACCCAAATAAAAGCTGAATATGGTGGCATGTAACTGAAGAACTGCACCAGAGGACTAGAGACAAGTAGACTTCAAGGGCTTACTGGCCAGACAGTCTAACCAAAACATAAAGGTCAGGGTTCTATGAGAGGTCCTGTACCAAAAAAAATGTGATTGAGAGCAATTGAGGAAATCACCAGACATCAAACTCTGTGTCCATATCCCTGCCACACAGGTATGGGAGATAACACCTACACACACGAGCACACAGGTACACACACACACACACACACACACACATACACACACCACATACAGGACTGTAGCCCACAGGCTTCTCATGATCTCTGTCTTCTCTCACCTAATGTCACTCCTCCTCCTTATCCATTTCATTACAGGTACGATGGCTTCTTGCCAACTCTTAAATTTGCCAAATGCTTTTCTAATGGACTTTGAGGTACAGTCCCAACCTCTGTGACAATAAATATGTAAACCCCGGTCAATCTAATCTATAATGCAGTCAAAGGAAACCAGTTAACTCAACCTTCTCGAAAAAGCAATGCCTCTTGGGAGAGCATCTACCCTCCTCTGAACAGAAGTCACACAATTATGTTGTAAAATTATTCATTTTATATAAAATGTGTCTGTAAGGGTGTGGCATATAGAATTATGACTAACTTACTCAAACAAACTTTAACAAATTGACAAAAGAGGTCACTACAAAACCAACACCTAGCAGAGCATGATCTGTCTCCTTAAGCAAATACTTTGGCTAAACATTCCACCATTACAGGTGGGAAGGAAGAACACCCTGATGCCACTAAGAGTAATAAAAGGAAATGCAGCCTTTATTAATGGGATTGTTCATTTAAGACCTCACCTCACAAGGTAACAGTACAGAATATAAAGGTTCCTCATAGGGCTGGCAGATGACTCAATGGATGGAAACGCTTATCACCAAACCTGATAGCCTAAGGTTGAACAGCAGAACCTACATGGTGAAAGAGAAGATCTGATTCCTGAAAGTTGTCTCTGTCCTCCACACATGCATTGAGGCATGCACAGTTACACACACACACACACACACACACACACACACACGTGCACGCGCATATGTACACACTCACACAGTCAAACACATATACACTCATATACACACTCATAAACACATATACACACTTAAATACACAAACATTCACACACATATACACACATACTCATACACACACACACATTCACACACACACATTCACACACACAGAGATATATACTCACACACATATACACATACACTACATTAAATCTAATAAAAATATTAATAAAGGTTCCAAAAATCCCAAAGCCAGATAGGTGGTTTCCATGTGTGTCTCTCATAAGGCACACGTGGAAACCACCTGTCCTGTAGTTTCCAATCTTCACACACCTTAGAGTAGCTTGAGACATATTCTCAGGGAGGATCGCCATATTCCTGAGATGTCAGGTACAAGACCAAGGATGTTATTATTAGTAACGAAGAGAACTTAACTGAGGTATTTTATGGCTGAGATTTTGTTCATGTGAGACAGAGGAACAGAGACTTTAAATCTAAGGACTTAAAAGTAGCAAACTCTGCTACAGTCACCAGACACTCACTCCATGAAAGCTAAGAAATTAATGAAAATATTTTGCACCAAAAAAGAGGCAGTTTTTTGCTTGTTTGTTTTTTTAACATCTTAGATGAAAGACAGAAAATCTCTTTAGTGGCAGAATTCAACTTTCTGAGGAACAAACACACCAGAACTTCTGTCCACAAATTTCCTTCTAATCAAGCACTTAATCTAACTCATGGCTTCCTGAACTGCTCAGAGTAATGAGACATCTTTTCTGCTGCCGCCAAGTGCCTGGGCAGGGTTTCCAATTTGCCAAAGGCAGAATCACAAACGATTTAAGTAATACTGAAGATACAGGCCCACCAGAGCTGTAGCCTACAGCTGACTATGTTCACCTCAGGAAGTATGAAGCTGCTGGCACTCTCTTATATAGTGCAGGCCTCGGGAACAGATCTAAGCACTCACTACAGACTTCCAAGAAGACCTTATCATAGATAAGCCCACAGGACAGAGGAGGAAACCGAGATCCTCTGGTGAACATCTTTCCCAAAATCAAAAGCCGTAGGTGTCAATGACAAGATTCTGGTCCAGAGAACCATGCTATTTACCCTGGAAACTGTGTGCTTGGTATGGCTCTTGTTTCTTTGGTTAGGTAAACAGGAAGTACACATAAAACTCAGAATACCTAAAAACTTTGGGGTTGCTAGCTTTGTCCAAACTAGAATAACTCAAACATTTGGACATTTTCTCTAAGTTGTTAACATAAATATTGTGTTAATGCTGAGCTCAGTCTTATTATGTTAATGAAGAGCTAGTCTTCAGGAGGATCCAGATTAGATTGCCAGCATCCATTGGGGGATTCACAACCATCTCTAAGTCCAGTTCCAGGGAATCCCATTCACCAGTTTGGCCTCGGCAGGCACCAGGCATGCAAATATACACATGGGCAATAAAACCCCACTCATATAAATAACACATTTTTAGGTTTTTTTGTGTTTGTTTGTTTTTTCAAGACAGGGTTTCTCTGTATAGCCCTGGCTGTCCTGGAACTCACTCTGTAGACCAGGCTGGCCTCGAACTCAGAAATCCGCCTGCCTCTGCCTCCCAAGTGCTGGGATTAAAGGCGTGTGACACCACTGCCTGGCAACACATTTTTAAAACTTTAAAAATTAGTAATTCTTTAAAAGGCGATCTTATCTGTTTATAATGACAAGGTTTGAGGGAAAGGGGGTCCAAGAGAACAGTGTGAGGTCTAACAGCGAATAATATTGATAGAGGTTAGGTGTTTATTCTCTCTAGACTTACAGGCCAATAGAAAAGTTTATTGTTAAATCAGGTTTTATTTACCCTCTCTTTCACACACACATAGATCCTAGACTTCTCTCACCCTACCTTCCTCCCTTCTCCAACCCTCACCAACACTTCCATATTAAGAAATTAGAAATGTTCTGATGTACCTAACTATTGAGAGTCACGGTTGTATTTCTATCTGGGGATTCTGGCTTGACCCACTTAGCCTCCTGTTGGACTTTCCCACTGTCTCCCATCTTTACATTTTAGAATCCATCCTTCAATCTTCAAGGACAAGGACCCTTCCTCTGAGTTATATTTGAAGACTACTCAGGCAGTGCTTTGGAAGCGGAGCATGTACCACCCACACTATTTAGATGTGCAGATCCTTACTCTCGTGATGCTTCTGCTTACTGACTGGGAAACTTGGAGGACGCTACAGGAGTGACTACGTGTCACTTCACATGGGAAAGTCTGAGAGCCACTGCCTCAAGATGGGGTTCATTTAATTTAGGGGAAAAAAGCAGATTAATAAATAAGTGAAAATAGCAGCCAAAATATTACAAATGTGTGTCAGAGATAAAAAGGCAGAGAACATGAAGGATAGGAGGATGTAGTCCCTCACAGAAGAAAACAAATTCAAATTTACCCAGCCATAAGTGGACGCAGAAATACTCTCCAGTGTTTTTTTTTAAGCAGATGAAAATATTCAGTCATATAGAGCCAACTCAGGCCATTTGCTCCAAAACTCAAGAATAAAATAAACATTAGGCTCCTGTTATTTAGTACACTTAGGCAGGCAAAACTGCAGCCAGGTCTCAGTCTGCCCTGCTGCCATAAACAGTGTAGCCCATGGCAACCATGCTGCAGAGGAAAGAAGCAGCTACCTTTGCACCTGCCAGAAACAGTGGGAAGGGAGCCAGCAAGGGGCCAGGGGCGTAGTAGAGGGAGGGTGTGTGTGCTGGCAGGGTGTTGAAGGTATGATGCAAACTCAGCTTGACTGATGGATCTTTTTTTTCTTTTTACAGTAAGTGGCAGTATATAACCCTAGCTGACCCACAACTTGCTTTATAGACTAGGCTAGACCTGAACTCACACAGGTCCTTCTGCCCCTGTCTCTTTAGTATTCCGATTAAAGGCATTATACCACCATCCCCTGCAAGATAACTGTTTTAGGTTCTAGGTGCGTGTGCGTGTGCATGTGTGTGCGTGTGTGTGTGTGTGTGTGTATGGTATTAAGTTCAGTGGCCATGGATGCTAGAAGATGATATCCACGGCCCTGGATCTGTATTATGGGATACTGTAACCAGCCTAAATATGGGTTCTGGGAACTGAACTCTGGTCCTCTGCAGAACTGTAGGTACTCTTAAACTCTGAACTGTTGAGCTATCTCATTAGACCAATGCTTGATTCTTTTGATGTTTCGCTGCTAACAACTTTTAAGCTTTCTTCCTTCCCAGTTCTCCATATATGAGCCAACGGACAATAAAGCCCTTAACCATGATGAGAGAGTCAGAACACACAAATTACAAATTGCTGTCCGTAAGTGGGAAGCCTCACCTCACTCATGCTCCCCTAATACCGGAAAATGCAAGGCCCATCCCATTCTCTTGTTCTCCCTCAAGTCAGACCAGCCTTGTAGGCTTGACCTATTTGTCCTGAAAATCTCAGAACCTTTTCACATGTTCTGTGTGGGTTCAGTGTACACAGGTCTCAGCATCTGAATCAGATTAGTGTCAGAAGGTCCATGTTGTCCCTTCAAAAGGGACAAGGCTGTACAGAGGTTAAGTGGATAAGGGACCAGTTGATTATCTTTCTATATGCACACAGAAGAACCCAAACAACACAGTACTGGATGGCAGATGAGAGAAATACCATAATTCAGGAAGTATAATTCTCAGTACCGATTTCTTTAGGCAGAAATATAAGAATTACTAGCATCAAAAGATGAGGAGAGCCCTCAGCCCCATAAGCTTATTGATATCCTATTGCTCTGAGTCAATTGCTTAGGGAATTAAAATACTAATTCCCCCAGAGTGATGCTACTAGGAGGTGAAGTCTCTGAGTGGGAACTGGGTTATGAGGAAAACGGTTTCGTGGACCAATGCATGGAAGTAGTGTCCTTATAAAAGAGTCTCCCTTTCATCTCTTTCACCATGAGGAGACAAAAGAAGCATCTACCCAACATACCAAACATAGCCATTTGTGGACCAAAAACTGGATCCTCCCTGACCCCTGAATCTGCTGTAACATTGAACTGGGCTTCCCAGTCATCAAACTATAAAGAAATTTTTTTTTGTTTATTAGTTTCACAGCTTATGGGATGTTTGTTATAGTAGCTTGAACTTACTGTACTAGATAGCTTCTTTCACTGACTCAGACACTGAACTGAGCATTGAGTGTGGGTAACAATGAGGAGAACACATGCCCAAACCCAAAGTTTACATCTTTGATATGTAAAGAGCTTCATCAAAGACACTCTGGTACGAAATCATTAAACTCTTGTTGTCTCAAAAGGCCTTATCTGCTCTTCTCTGAATGTTTTATTTACAGACGTGGATTGGAGCACTGCTTGAAAATTATTCATCTACTTTCACCCTTTGATAATATAGAAACCCCCCTTGCTTTCGATTTGGTCACCTGACTAGCTTTGGCTGCTGGAATTCAGGAGAGTATGAGAAAAAAGGACTTACATTTGATGACAGCTTTGCTTGCCTCTCACAGTGCTGTTCTGATTTTAGGTAAGAACACATGTTAAGTGCTTGCTACTTCCTCAGCCTGGGCCCCAGAGATGCACAGACCCAAACCCTAGGAACAGTAGACAGGGAAGCCAGCTCAGAAGGGCTGAGTCTAGCCCATATAAGCAAACATATGTTCTTTATACCCATGCAAAGAAATGCTTGTTACTTGAAGCTGTTGGATGTTACCTTGGTTTGTTATACAGCATTTATTGTTGCTACTGGCAATGGTTAATGAGTGTGTCTGGCAAGTTTTCAGCTCCCCACATATACTTCAGAGGATTAGACATGAGACATATTCTTCCCAGACAACATAGACCAGCATGCAAAGTGGTTAATGAGCTTAAATAAACATCTATATACTGTTTTATACTAAAAATATCTGAGCAAAGAACATCACTTGTGTCTTTAGGTTCTGGGATAATTATGTAAAACAGGTTCAAAGCGCAGTGTTCACACCTATGACTCTGAACATTACTCATATTCAGCACTGACAGCCTTAACCCATTGCTGGATGGCTTACCTCAGAGAAAGTAGCCATTCCATCAAATCCTAGCTGCCTTAGACAAGCTGCCTTTTCACTTCATCCTCTTACTCCTATTTCCTGTTCTCTTAGGATGAAGATGTCAAGTAGTTTAGAATGCCAGGATGCAAGCATAATAAAGTTTCCGGATCTTCAAGACACACAACTGAGAATAAAACAGAAAAAACAAAACAAAACCCAACAACAACAACAAAAACAAAACTAAACTAAAAGTACCTGATTCTGCCGCTAGATGGCAGTCACAACACTGCATATTGGAACTTCGTATGAAGCACCATGGCAACTCCTGAAGGTTTGTCAGGTTGGAGGGATGAGGGGTAGGTGGGCCTGGCCTGGGGTAGGGAACTGAACCAAAGCTGAGAAACAACCCCTCTCATTCAAAAAGAGAATGGATGTGGGGCTACTTGAGAAGAAACAGAAAAAATGCAGGGGTTTTCCAACCATGTATCAAAAAGACAAGCATGACCCAGTGGTCTTCTGGGTGTTCTTGGCTAGAATTTGCTTGGCCATCTTCCATGTCTATATGGAACTGATAACTCAACAATAACGCAAGAGCATCAAATTACAGATGAGTAGCTAAACAGAACATCCTATATAGCAGGATGATGAAGCAACCATGTGGTATCAAGTGTCAAGGGGCAGGACAGTTATCGCAGAGTCACCAGGGCTGAGAACCCTTGGAGTTGGGAATCTAAGGCTTGCATCTCAGAAACCAACTGAGGTGTGCTTCTCTAAGTGGGAAGAAAAGCCCATCAACTAGGGCCCAAAGACCAAGCTTCAAATCTTAAATCTCATGCCAATTCTTGTTTCCACTGACTAGTTATACAGCATCTGCATGAAAGCAAGTTGTGGACCCCCAAGACGCCACTCTTATAAGACATACTTCTAATCTGCGGGACTTGCATAAACCAGGAGAAACAACTGCAAAATACATGATCCCTCAAATTGTTCTATAGATAGGAGCCTTCAGGCCAAACTTCTAACTTGCGTCATAAAGAAAGTTAACAAGGCAGACGAGATGAACAATAGAAATAGTAAATCACCCGATATAAATTTTAAATATCAAACATACTGAAAATGTTCCATTGTTTTTGGAATCCGTACCAAGTCTAAAATAAGACGAATCACTGCTAACAAAAATGACGATAATCACACTTTTAAAATAAGGCTGAGAAAATAACAGTGGGTGACTACGGAGACTTGACATGGTCAACATGAGCACAGGCACCAAGATAAAACACTCAAGTGCTCTCACATAAACTCGAGTCCTAAAAGCATTTTTGAGTAGAATATATTGAAAATTAAAAGGCTTTCATGGCATAAGAAAAGAAAAATAAGAAAGAATCATAGAGCTAGGGAAGGGACACAGCAGGTAAAAGCATAAAAACCTGAGTTCAAATACCCAGCATTCATTAAAAAAAAAAATCTAACCTCCTGTACTGCAGCCCTGTGGGGGTGGGGGGATAGGAGGCTCCCCAAGAGCTGCTGACTGCCAGAGCTCCTCCGGTCCACACACACCTGTCTCAAGAAAATAAGTTTGAGAGGCATCTGGCAGGACACTTAGAGTCATAATTAAGGAACTTTGGCTTTGATACAGAGATAGTAAAGTGATATGTGCTGTGATGTATGTGTGTGTGCAGCCCAGAGAGCAACTTCCTGAGTAGACTTTCACCTTACGGGTCCCAGGGATTGAGCTCAGGTCCTGAACTTCTCAGCAGGACCAAGTATCAGTGGGCCTTTATCCACTGATCCATTTCACTGGCCGGTACTCGCTGTATTTATCAAGAACTTTAGCAAATTTCAAAAATAAAGATGAAACTTGAGACAAATCCATTCGTGTAGGGTTAGTGTACCAATTTCCACAGCCTATTTATTGAGTTACATACTACTCATGAGAGTCAATATGTTGACTTTACTTAATGTCATAGGAATATATCAGTAAATCATGTGTTGAATTAAAATAAAATAGAATGCTTCAATAGAGATGCATCTGCTATTCTTTTGTTAACTATATGTAAGGCTTCTGCCACTATGCTTTCTAAATCTTTATGTTCGCCCCCATAGATTGCTGCTGCTATCTGCCAAGGTCCTGGAGGAAGCTCCCTACTCTTGGGGAAACTGAATAATAACCAATCAAACTCTCAGCTATAAGTGACAAAAAATAAGCAGGAATTTATGTCAGTCTCTAAATAAGGCTCAGGGGACATTGTGGAGGAGGGGACAAAAAAAAGAATATAAGAATTAAGGAAGATGTACCACTTAATTATTTCCTCCCATTGAAACAATCCCTTCTGAAAGGAACAAGTAACTTTATAAAACTCACGAAGTAAAGGAAACTTACAAATCTCAGAATAAATCATATAAAGGGCTGAGGAAGTTTCTGAAACTGACAGTATTCACAGGGCCCCTCAACAGTGTTGTGTAATGAGTAAACAATTTCTGAGAAGAAACTCTGATTAAGTGAGCTGCTTTTAGGTTTTATAGAGAGCTCCAGGGACAGAATTTTGTGATTTACTGACCACTGTACTGGTTAGTTTTTAGGTCAACTGACACAAGACAGAGTCAATCTTAGAAGAGGGAGCTTTAGTTGAAAAAAAAAAAATGTCCCTATCAAATTGGCCTAGAGGCAAGCCTGCAGGGCATTTTCTTGATTAATGGTTGACATTGAAGGGCCCAGCCCACTGTGGGTGTTGCTGCCTTCACACCATAAGTCAGAATGAGTAAGCCATGAAGAGTAAACTGTAAGGAGTATTCAAACCTTGAGTTCCTACTCTGACTTCCTTTTGTAATGGAGATCGACTAGAAGCCACAAGCTAAAAAACAAACAAAAATGCCTTTCCTCCACATGCTGTTTTTGATCATAGTGTTTTTCAAATCAATAAAACCCAAACTGAAGCACTCAAACTTTGCATGATCCAATGGTGCTTTGTCATCCACTCTCCTGTAACTAACACAGACAAACTCAATGGTTCACTAAGAGTAATTACCCACATTTTACTATATTACCTTAGAGCTTTGAAACAGTGGAGTAAAAAGGGGTATGAATCATTTTGAAAGATGAAATTATAATCTTATAGTTGTCAAGAACATATATTGAAATGGTGTTTTCATAGAGCTCAGAAGTCCCAGGTTCTCTGTCATCTAGGAAAACACATAAACAAGTAGCTTATAGATGACACGCCAGTGGGCTCTGCAAGCTGATGACCACACAGGAAATGCTGGGTTCGCTCAACATCTCTAGGGAGAGCAGCAAAGAGACCTGATACAGGGTTTAGCAGAAGGGCTTCAACACTGGCTTCATAAATCTCAGAAGTACAGAGACAGGGTTAGTAAGATACAGATATTATTCTACCTTTATTTTATATCATTTTATAATTATTTGTGATTCCTGTAAGCAACAACGGATGTGTTCAAAATTAATATATGCATGTGCATGCATACAGTTTATATGAAAGTAGATACAGTTGAATAGTCAAAGAGAAGGAAGCTGAAGTTCACACAGAATGAACACACAGTGCTCCAACATGACTACATTCTACGTGTGACATGGATTGGCATGGGCTGCCTGGAGTCACACTTTGGTTGAAGCTGCCTGCTTTTACCCTTGTGCTTTGACTTTGTCGCTGAAAGCCCTTTATTTAAGGCTGACAGAATGAACCTCAGAAGAGAGTTGAAGGTCAGTCTCTGGAGAGGCAGGTGGAAGTCGGCCAAATCTAACTGGAATGAGAGTGGAATTTTCTCTTAAATCAGGCCAGGCAAGTACCCAGGAGGCCAGGCTACCTGCCCAGGTTTCTAAAGGAGACAAGACACTTGTGCCTCTCACATAGTGGAAAAGTACCCTAAATATAACATGTTGCAGCTGCTACTTGGAGTGTTGCCTGTGGCTATACAGTTTAACTGAAATCATCTCTACTGCTCAGAATTTAAGAAGAGAGACAGAAAAGAGGGGGGAGGGATTGCATATATACACGCACACACGCTTGTAGTTGAGCATGCTATTTTCTTTTTCTTTTTTATTGGATATTTTATTTATTTACATTTCAGATGCCATCCCCTTTCTCCATGCCCCCTCCCTAAAAGCCCCCTATCCCATCCCCCTTCTTCTTTTTTGTTTTTATACTATTTTAATTACATTCAAGTATTAAGGTCAGTTCTAGGTTGAGGAACTAGCAATACAATAGATACAAATAGTCAAGGAACAAGCAAGACAATAAACACAACTAGTCAAAGGACAAGAAAGGCAATAAACAAAATCCCGTGAACACTCCTATGATCACTGTTTCTAAGGACTTATCAGGATGACCAAAGTTTTTGAGCCTACTTCCCTGTCCTAGCCCAAAGATGTCTTCATGTCTGAAGCCTATTTCCTTGTTCTAGCCTAAGAGTTAGATACCTGCCTGAAATTACTTCTTTGTTCTAGCCTAATATTTAGATTCCTACCTGAAATTACTTCTTTATTCTGGCCTAAGATTTAGATTCCTGTCTGAAATTACTTCTTTGTTCTAGCCTAATGTCAGATCCCTGCCTGAAGCCCATTTCCTTGTCCTTGGCCCATGTCAGATTCTTACCAAGCAACCCCAAAAGCTCTCCACCTCCCTCCCTTTTTTATTTCATAAACAAGACTGAGCCTATCTTAGGTCTTCTGACAAGAATGCCTTCCTTACCCGTCACAGAATATGCATTATCAAAAGCAATGCACTTATGTCTTAGGTTGGTAAGGCTCTGTACAGAAACTTATCTGTCTTTGGCATGCTAGCCTCTTGATTTAATAACTCTGTCTGGGGATCCATTTTCAGTTTCAAGTCATGTACTTTGGCTGTCAACATGTCGATGTTGTTAAAAACAAGCTTTAACACAATGGACAGTAATAAAAGTATTCCCAGGACATAAAGGGCTAACCTGATCAAGCTATATATGCCATTCTTGAAGCTTGACAAAAATAGAAATACTGACCTCAGGACATAGATAATTTTATCAGCAGTATCTGCTACATCAACACTCAGCAGAGCAGCATTCTTTAAATTCATAATCTTACTATGCAAAGTTAAAACATCCAGAGAGGTATTAGAATTATGCCAAATACACTGCAAGTGTCTTTAAACTTTTTCCTAATTATAATGACTACCACTGTACATTTTAGAACTAACATGAATCCAAAGGTATTTGGCATGACACTCAAGATGGTTCCTTACTCTTAATCTCTGAACTTCCTTCCAATAATTTGAATAGGATAAAGAGCATCAATCCATTGTTCCAAATGCTTATCTAAATCCTCTTGTATATTCAACACATTAGTAACATTTTTTGCTAAATGATTAACAAAAGTAGCTGTCTTAACTTCTTGTGTCAAAGCAGTTGCAGAAGCATTGGTGCAAGCAACGAAGAGCATGCCATTTTCAAGCCTACATCACTAATTTCTAATATGAAAGGTGAGCAAACCTCTAAAACAAATAGGGGAAAAAATAACCCAATTGATAATTTGTGGTATAAAAGAAAGTAGTGACCTCCCTATAGGAGTACCCACCCATAAAAGAATGCAGAATGGTCTGTCCCCTCTCCCACTTCTATGCTCACAGTTTTTCCAGATATGTAAAATAAAAACATGCGTTCAGTTGTTTTCAGAGTGTGGACTTACAGCAACAACAGATGAGATCACAGAATATGTCACACACATTTACGCTAAATATATATTCATTGCTTGTATGTGAGGTTCACATTTTCATCTAGCAATTCGAAGATTTCCAAGTAGTCTTGATGAAAAGTGCATGCAGTAGGCCAGCAATGTGTAAAAACTCAGGATTATGCATACATATGAGTAGGGACCATCAAGGAGATTCCTTGAGATAGCCAGAAATTAGTGGTACTACATATCTTACAAGCCTTTTTAAAAGAACCCAGACTGTGCTGTTCCTTGCAGTCACTGTTTTAGGATTTTCCCCCATTTGAGTAACAGGATCTTTCTAAGATAATTGACTTTCGCAGGATTGATTCAGTGAGAAATTTCTAGTTTTCCAAGTGAACAAGATGAACAATGAGATACTAACATAAAGATAAAACACATATGAATATAGACAATCTCTACTTCCCCTTCTTGTATGGAGCTGAGAACACCATGAACAAGGCCATACAAAGAGAAGAGCACTCACTGATTCCACTAAAACACGGTGCAAAATAAAGTAACCTTGGAGGCTGCAATGAGACACAGGGCTCTCATGTGCCCAGCTAAGTAGCTCTGATCTTTCTACAGTGATATTAACCTCAGAGTCAGGAACATAAATGAGACAATCAGGGAACTGTGACAGTCAAAACTTTTCCACCAGTCAACTGATTTCACCATCTCATAAAGCCTCGCTCCTTGTTTTTCAGGACTGGCTTATAACCTATGCAGGTTGATCCTGGCTCATGCCTGGATGTCCCAGCCCCAAAGACAGAAATCTGGTTGTTTTTTTTTTTTGTTTTGTTTTTGCTTTCCAGGTGACTTCGATAAGGTAGCCAAAATAGAAGGTATTGGTTTTTGTTTCTTTGCTTTGTTTTGTTTTATTCTCAAACCATAGTGATATGAGGCTACATTTACATATCAGTTTTAGAAGATATTCTCTACATTTGACAAGCTCTGTTCTCTCCAGCTGATGAAACCACAGAGTAGACCTCCCAGTTAACTAAGAGCTAATAATACAGTAGAGTTAAACTCTTGTTGTCTTACTGTATGCAGTTCCTCTAAAAGGCTAGCATCTGTGAGTAGTTACGGAGAAAAGTTACAGAGAAAAGCAGTTCTTTGTTTGTTTGGGTTTTTTTGTTTGTTTGTTTGTTTCTCTGTGTAGCCCTGGCTGTGCTGGAACTCACTCTGTAGACCAGGCTGGCCTTGAACTCAGGTCAGCCTGCCTCTGCCTGCCTAGGGCTAGGATAAAAGAGGTGCACCACCACACCAGGCTGAGAAAAGCACTTCTGAAGTGTCTTCAAATTCTTCCACCTTCCTACTGATGCAATGATCCCATAAGGACTTGATTTAGGAGCCTGAGAATAATGCAATTGAAAAGGAATAAGTTTACCATTACAGTAAATGGCATTGGCATAAGTAATCTACAAGTTAAACCCAATCTGTAGTCATGTCCCATTGTGTAGCACTTTCTTCCTAAATTCAAACCTCTCATTCTGAAGGGAAACATAAGACATAGGATGTTATGCAGCAGGTGAAAGAACAGATGTTCTAAGTGGAGGTGAAACATTGTATCTTACAGTGAAGCTACTTTAAACTCTAGAAATAAACAACACAATGGCTTCAGGAAGTCTCCGAAAAGAACCAGATTCAACAGGCCCTTCTCTTTCCAAATATATATATCCAGTAAGAACTGCTGAGACATGCAGAGTTGTCTTTTAGAGAGGCCCAGAGCAACTGAGGTACCTAGGAAGGACACTGTCTAACCTGGTGAAACACTTATAGATTTAGTCGCCACGCCAGGTTTTCAGCTGGGGTGGGCTTTGGTAATTCAGCTGTCTTTGAGTTAGTTCTACTTCTGTAAGTAACCACATGCCTATATTCTTATAAGCAACCCTAATAAAACTTACTGGTTCACTAAGTGGTACTTTGGTGATATCCCCTCTTTGGTGTGTTGGCAGTTCTGTATCATGTCTCCCCAGAAATTATGCCATACATCATATACAAAACAAAACTGTAAGATCACAGATTTTAAAGATACATTTTCTGATGCTACTGATGTCAGTCCTCCCCCCAAAAAACCTTACAAGAAAATTAAGAAGAATAATCAAATTACCCATTTAACTAAGAACAGAGAATCTCATGTCTGTATGCATTTGGAATTACACTTTACGGTCACATAAGGGGAAAAATACAAATAGTTGTTCAACTGGTGACAGATTGTTTGACTGCCAGGAAAAGTATTTTCTACCATACTTTAAAGCCTCTTGATATTTTTAAAATGGAATCAAATGTTCAGAGTAAAACGAGAGGCAGATAACAGGGTTTTGAGAAGGAGAGTTATTTGAAGTAGTAGTTGCTGTGAGTGGAGTACAGCCTGGAAACATAGAGACAGTGGGAGGCAGAACATCTTCCACATGAAATCAGAGAACATAGTATTGTGGGCCCACACATAGCCAGAGAACACAGACTTGTAGTGACAGAACATCAACAATTACAGAATTCTCTTCTAATGTTCTTTACAGTTCAGATTAAGAGTAGGAAGGAAAAAGAATTAGAATTTCTCCAGAGCTGGGGAGTCCCAGATGTCTGTTCCTTAATGAAATTAAGACATTATTAGAAATACAGCATCACAGAATTCCACAGAAGGAAGGGCTCACAGACAGAGGAATGTGCATGGAGTCAAGTTCTCAAGGAAGAAAGTAAACTGGGTATCTGTTTGCAGAAAGCTGAGGAAGATCCCAGAAGAATAGAAAGTGGTGGGAGAACCAGAAAAGCTAAAAGTCCATAAAGTACATGTCATTAATTGACTAAATTGGAAGAAAAATCTCTTGGAATTAAGAAGTCTGTTAGAATAAAAGAAAAAGATTACAAATGGTCTTCAAGGGAAATTAGAGACTGGGACTTTGGGACATTGTGCTGTGAGTGTACCAAGAAAAGATAGCTCTTGATAATCATAGAATATACTTCAAGGTTCCAAGGGACCCATAGATTGTAGGATGCTTTGTTCATTGATGTCTAATCCTTTGATTTGTTTTGGTTTTGTTCTTAAGGCCTCTCTTACAAAGAGCTTGCAATAAAATAGATTCTTAAGTTTATGAGTTTGTTCTAGTCTGGGTATAATTAAAAACCAAATGAATAATAGTCAACTCTTTCTTAGAATTTTATATTGCCAACCTATGTTTTCATGCACTGCATTTCATGCTTTGCAAATGATGCATTTCCCCAAGTGTGGAGCTAGAAGCCACCATTGATTCTAACATGCATTAGTACTTCTGTCCCACAAATAAAAACTTTTGCAATGATAACTGCATATCCAAATAGCATATATAGACAATGTACATCATACATTAAATGAAATATCCTAATAATAATATAATAATCCTCCTAAGACTTTTAAGTGCATGATAACACTACCACCTTCATATTAGAAGAAGAGAAATCAAGACAAGGGAAGGTTAAAAAGTTGCCTAAAATTACAGAGGTAATATGCTAGAGAGCCAGCATTTGAACTCAGAAAACCTAGCTCCAAAAGCTAAACTCAGAATGTACATGGAATGCTATTCCAGCACCCTGAGTACTGAGGAGGAGAAAAGAATCATTACAAGTTCACTTAGGTGTGGTGGTTCACACCTTTAACCCCTGCACTCTGGGAGACAGGGGTAGGTGTATCTTTGTGAATTCAAGGTCAGCTTGGTCTACAAATCGAGTCCAAGAAGCCAGGGTTTTATACAGAGAAATCCTATCTTAAACAACCAAACACCAAAACCAAGAAGAAGGAGACAGGCAGACAGATAGACAGACAAGAAATACTATGATATGCAAATCTGAGCTTTATACTCAGAGAAGGAATGGGCACTGCAGAGTTTGTGCCTGATGCATTGAAGATTTGGACAAATCAGAGAGACCTTGCATCCGGCAAAATAGGTCATGACAGGCCTGGTCCTCTGCAAAGCTTCTTTCCCAGCTACCAGTTTCCTGAAGTGCAGTCCTGGACTCCACTGGTCAGCACCAGCTCATCTCTGCCAGCTGGGAAGTCCTTCTATATGTCCATTTTAAATCCATTGCATTTTAAAGAATATATAGGCTTCTATTCTTCCAGATATGTATTTCATTCCATTAATGTAATACCTGGAGTTACATCCGCAGTTGTCCTGAACAGAGACACCACAGTTGAATGAGCATCCAGGTACCCAACTACCAGAATACACAGCCTAAGGCTATACATCATCTACACCTTTCATAACCAGTAAGCTGGAGGCCAAGCCCATGAAATTTATGCACTTCACTTACAGCTCACTGCCTTAGTTGCTATGGCAACAGATGCGACAGAAATAGAAAGTCACAGACATGGTCGACATTTCTCTTAACAAATATTCAATTTTGCTGGTCATCAAAGATATATGTTATTATGTTTCTCTTTTTTAAAACCTCTCAATCACAAAATCCAGTGTCTAAAAATCAACAAATATAAGCTTTGCTATCATAATTACCAGTGACAAAACAGTCGTTACTTATGGCTACGAGTTCTGTTAGTAAACCATTAACATCTGTTGTATGAAACGGGGACTGTGCCGATAAGCATTTGCAAAGAAAGACATCACAGCACTCTATTCTATAGGACAGCCAGGGTGACAGGTTAATAAGAAAGAGAAACTGGTGCCATCATCAGTAATTATCTCAAATTCTGAACCCAGGTACATGAACAGGTACATGAGGAGTTTAATAAGTCTTCCTTGGAAAATATGCCCCCAAACTAAATTTAGAGTACATTAAGAGATCCAGATGCAATTACAATGATCATCAATTTGGTATGCTTAATAAAGTCAATGTTTTACGTGTTTACTCACCACTACTACAATACTGTTGTTAATATCGACATGATGTGTCCAGCGAAGTCAGCTGTTTAATTTCATCAACATCCTAAGACTTCACAGGTACTAAAACACTTGATAAAAGTTTTCCCCTTCTGTTTATGTGCATATGTTTTCTAAGTTTTCTCAACTAGTTCTTGTTACTGGTGGAATGAAAATAACTCAAATAAAAGCGTTTGGGTTTCTTGGTGTGGCTCTGATTCTGAGCCAGTGATGAGGAGTTGCTCTCACTCACACAAACCAGTGTCTTAAAGATCGGAGCATTGAGACTGATAAAACAGATTCGGGACTGAGAAGGTCTGCTTCAGATCTGAGGTTGGCCATCCACGTGCAGGGTACGCAAGTGCTTAGGTTATCTGCTGCATGTCCTCGCCTGTCAATGGAGATAATTCTGATTCCCATCACATGGTGTTACAAGCCTTCGGGTTGATATTTATACAGTGCTGAGAGAAATATCTACACGCGGACATAGATAGAATGCCATGCAGCACGTAACCTGCCTCTTTGACACTTTCTGGAGTGTATTCAGAATGCCTCATTGTATGTTCTCACTAGACTTGACCTTAGTCTCTCTCAGTCCCTAGGTCAGCCCTGGTTCACCTTCTCCATCTACAATGACTGCCTCATCTAGTCCAAAGTTTTCAACACTGACTTTTGCCTATGCAGTGACTCTTCAATGCATAACTGCTGCTCGGAAAGCCTCTCCCACTATTCCCCACTCATATATCTAAGCACAGCTCAACATCTGCTACTGCATGTCCTATCAGTGTCTTAATTTTACCACATACACTTGATCCACCCACTTTCTCCTCCAGTCCATGGAAATTTCACTTTCATTGCTTGGGTCAGAAATGGACACGTTGTGATTCTTCTCCTCACATTCATATATCAGGAAATTGTAATGGTTCTTCCTCACATGTGAATATGTAGATATATCTCCACTTCTGTCACTATAGTTCAAGCTGCCACCTTCTATGCTAATACAGTCTCTTGTCTGGATTCCCATTACTGTCTTCTGGTAGTTAGTGTCCCTGTAATTGCGGGCCAACCTACCCACCCAACCTCCTACCTTGTTTTTCAGTTCAACATAACAACCATAGGGAGCCTTTCTAAACAGAAGAACTATTAGGCTGTACCTCTGTTCCAATATGTCTGGCAACTCCCATTTCACTTTGCATGCAACCAAATCAAACAAACTCTATGTAGGATTACAATATCCAACATCAAGGGCTCACTCCTTAATCCTCCTGCATCACAGGAGCCTTTGACAGATGACAAAGTCTAGGGACCCTTTCTTAGAATAATAGTGTTACATTTATTTAAAAATAAATAAATAAATTGCAGGAAAAAAAACAGTTAGGTTTTTAAATGTTTATAAGTGCAGTGTGACCCATGTGTTCCAGTATCAACACTTTAAATAGCGAGATCTTGTGGGAGATCCGATGTTTTAAACAGTACTAAGACGTTGTAGGAATAAGCCTTCCACATCTACCCACTTTGGCATCGAGAACTAACTCAGTGAATGGCAGCTTTAATCATGGGTGTTTTCACTCCTGGATGACACCCAGTAATAGTGATCCATATTTTTAGCAAAGGTCATAAGAGAGTGTGGCACAATGCTTTTAAAGTATAACACAGAACATTGTTATTCAAATTACTTTCTTTGTGCACACAATACATTTTTAAAAATAAATAAATAGCCACAAATCCAAACAGAAAAGCTATATACATAAACTGGCACTTAAATCTAGTTTTATTTTTGATAGAAATCTCACTAAGTAGTCTTGGATGGCATGAAATTTACAGTATAGAACAGGTTGGCCTTAAACTATCTCAGCCTTCCAAGTGCTGTAAAACTCTTCTAAACTTAAAATTGTCATAAAAGGAGAGTTCTGAAGGGGCTGCAGATTTTTATAACAAATATTTTACAATATCTAAGTTTCTGTTTGATGTTATTTCCATACGATTTAACAGACCTTTGAATTCTGCCCGTGAACCCTTGGAAGTCCTTTTGATAAAGGCTCTTGATAAAGACAGCTGCTCTGGATTATTTCTGGACACTTCTCCAGCAGCCTAGAGGCTTCCATCTTCTATTGACTTTGCCTGCATCCCCTTGGCCACCCTCTCTTTTCTTGTCCCTCTGTTCAGGTGCTGCTCTAACTACCCAATGTCTCCCTAACAGAACCACTGGGGGACATCTTGCTGCGTTTCTTACCGTTCTTCTGCCCTACGGGTCTATATCAGAAATTCACATCTAACTTTTATTAAAGAGGCTTGAAGCCCTTCATAGACTTTAGTTTAACTATATTAAAAACTGACAAATGAGATAATAAATTCTCCAGTTCTTCTCTTGCAAACCTCCCAGAGGCAACTCAAAAGACTAGCTGGCCCTGTAGGTACAGACACTAAATGGCTCTCTGGGTCCACCACAGTAGGACATGGTTTTTCATGGTGGAAATCCCTACATCCCACTCTCAGTAGAGCCTCCAATACAGCAGAGCTGATCTGAGTTTGGGGGAAGGAGTAAGGAGTGGAGGAAACGGTCCAGAATCCTGACTGAGGCCCCATGTGTGAACTCTGGATGGACTTGGGACTAAGGTTGGAAAAGAGAATCCTTTAAGAAGATACTCTAAAAGGCTGGCTGTGTCCTCTGTAACCTTAGGCTCTGGTTAAAACCACTGTGAACCAGGCAGGAAGGCACAGTGAGAGTTCAGCCATGCCCTGGGGAAAGACAAACAATACTGACGTTTCTGTAAAGTGAGCTACTTGCTCTACCATACAGCACTGACTCATTAAATGTCAGCTATATTCGTGCATATTCTCATTCTTAGAGAAGACCCAATAATAGCAACTCATACTTCTAACAAGGTCTCAGGTGACTCCCAAGTGGGAGCCGTATTTTTCAGAAGGTAGCTCCAAACAGTATTCTCTAAACTGTGAATGCAACTACCCCCTCCCCATTTTGTTTTGTTTTCCAAAAAAAATAACATACTCCTTTTACATAAGTAAAGTGACATCTAAAACATTTGTAAATTGATACTGTGGTAAAGTCAAGTTATGAAGAATTTATGAATACTAATATCTTAAAGCAACACTGGCACATTTAAATGTAGTCAATGGTATCTAATAAACATCTTGACTTTTAGCACCCAGCATTATCTGTTTTTAAAACATATGAACAAAATCTGCTTCAATATTTAGAACTGTTTTATGGTTTCTTTTATCTCTTAAAACATTTCAGGGCCAGGCAGTGGTGGTGTACACCAATAGGCCCAGTACTTGGGAGGCTGAGGCAGGTGGATCTCTGTGAGTTTAAGGCTAGCCTGGTCTTCAGAGTAAGTTCCAGTACAGCCAAAGGAACCCTGTCTTGAAAAGCCAAAAATAACTAAGTAACTAACTAACTAACTAAATAAATAAATAATTTCAGTTTTTCCCACAGAACTTATCCAGTAACAGTTTTCCAGGGGAATGCCTTGTATTGATCACCAGCTCATAATTTCTATGGGGCAGAAATATAAAAAATATATTAATTTTATTGGAATGGGTAGGATGTGTTGTTAGGCATTTTAATAAACTGTGAACAAGTTTCCAGAAAGAATTTATACTGTCAGCTTGAGCCTTCTGTAAAGTCAACTAACTCAATAGAACGTCAATGACTGAGTACAGGGTGGACTGTTGGATGTTCAGAAACTAATTGAAATTTATCTTGGGCTACCTTTAGCCCCCTAAATAGCCATTCCCTGCCCACTTCTCTGTGCAATGGTACATCCTATGACTAACATAAAAAACCTTTCGGAATGTATTAAGAAAACTCTACTTTCGGTTTCCTCTTTTACGGAGACCCGCCAACATGGGCCGCGTTCGCACCAAGACTGTGAAGAAGGCGGCCAGGGTCATCATCGAGAAGTACTACACACGCCTGGGAAACGACTTCCACACCAACAAGCGCGTGTGCGAAGAGATCGCCATCATCCCCAGCAAGAAACTTCGGAACAAGATAGCGGGCTATGTCACGCATCTGATGAAGCGGATTCAGAGAGGTCCTGTGAGAGGTATCTCTATCAAGTTGCAGGAAGAAGAGAGAGAGAGGAGAGATAATTATGTTCCCGAGGTCTCAGCCCTAGACCAGGAGATCATTGAGGTAGATCCTGACACCAAGGAAATGCTGAAGCTTCTGGACTTTGGCAGTCTCTCTAACCTTCAGGTCACTCAGCCTACAGTTGGGATGAATTTCAAAACACCACGTGGAGCTGTTTAATCTGTTATGCCATATTTTCAATAAACCTGAAAAAACAACAAAAAAAAAAAAACAAAAAACAAAAAAAAAAAGAAAACTCTACTTTCTATCAACCAAAAGGCTAAGAATACAATAAGATAGCACCTGAGGCCTACAACAGAGTTTTTGACCCACCCACTAAATGTCTCCATCAACATATTTTAAAAGTGCCTTGACTTATTACTTTTTCTATTACTATAAAAACTTCATTAAACTGTTAGCATGTTGGAACATGGAATATGGATTTAGAGAAACTGAATCTGGATACTGGGCCATGGTCACTCATGACTTCAGAATAATCCCCTTCTGTAAGAGTTGTGGTTGGTTTTGTTTTGTTTTGTTTTTCCCTATGGACAGAGGAATATCTCAGAAATCATTGCTAAAGGTAATAGAGCATCTGGGATAAAAGCTGCTGTAAGTTATTGCCACTGGACCCCTAGAAAGGGCCTGCTATGTCCCTTATTTTAAGTACTCTCCATCTCTTGAGTACTCAAATGTCTGTGTATCTTAATAAAAAGGGTGCTAAGACCACTCTTCACTGAAAACTGGACATCTGAATAGAGGGCTCAAGGAACAAGGTGCTCAGCAAGTAGTATAACGCTTAAATAAAACTTCAATAATCAAACAGCTGTCAAAGGCAGTGTTTGATGGGGATTCAGAAGATGTCATGAGATAGTGGGAGAATCAAGGAACCAATGTCAAAACTGAGAGAAAAATGGGTAGATTCAGAAAGATGAAGCTAAGATAAAAACATTGGCCGAGTCTGAAAGTATAGAATAATTCGCTTGGCATTGTTTTGTCATAGAGACCTTAGTGCAATGGCAGTGTGCTATCTAATTGGATTGTTGCAATATGATAATTATTTTTAATTAAAAAGAAAATAAGTAATTAAGAAAAATAATTCCTACAAATGTTATTGTTGGAAAACCTGCATTATATAAGCTCATTACTAAGGCAATGGCCTGGCACTAAAGATATGTTTCATCTAATAATTAAATCATTCATAAGCAAAATAAACAGTATACACACATATATATCACTTTAAAGTTCCATATTCTTCCCAGGATGAACAAGATAGTAAATGTTTGAAGTTCAAATAATCTTATTTTATTCTTCTGGTATGCCAGGCAATAGGTTTAATAAGAAAAAAAAAAGATGAGCCATCACTTAAAAGTGAAACCAGGGCAATCTACTGATTTAAACTATCTCATTTCCATTATCACACCACATCATGAATAATGAACATTTAGAATGTTTCTGTTCACAGCACAATGAAAGTCACTGACTGTCCCTACTTTCTTCCCTCTAGACCACACGAGGAACTCCAAGCCAGATTCCTACTCATTCCACAACTCCTTACATCTCTCCAACATTAACATTCTTCCTTAATACCTCCAGAGGACTCTCATAAAACCCATATTTAGTTATGTTATTTCTCTGCCTAAAATTGCTCCCTAGCTCACACAAATGTCTATAGGTCAGTCCTCAACATGGCGTATCACACATTCCTCCTCCTCCAAAGACCTGGTAACCCCCTCCCCCCAAACTACAGGCTTAATCCCATTGCATACTATACTGTTTATCCCTCAGGATGGCCTAGAACTTGGGGTCCTTCTGCTTCAGCCTCTAGAGTACCTGAGAGTATACGCCTATGCTGCCAGGCCCAGCTTGCTTATGTATTTGTTGATAACAACCACAAGGGTCTGTCGTCTCTGTGTGTGTTCGCTCTTTCTCAGCTTCATCCCTCTTACCCAGCCTATCATTTTCCAAGCTGACTTGTGAGGCTTATTCTCATTTCTCCGTGTAGAACTGATGTCATTCAACCATGTGCCACACACTCTTCTATCAGAGCATTGAGGCTGTTCAATTAAGGTTTTTGTATATATTTCACATTTTCCCCATTCTCCAAAATACCCACTTAGACCCTGGTGAAAAATAAAACTAAACACTAAAAATAAAATCATAAGCCGATTCCTAGCAACAATCGTGCCGTGTTCCTCTTTACATTCCAAGCACCTCTCACATTTACCTGTACATAGCAGATACTCAGTGAATGCTTGCTAAATGAATGGCTGTATTATTAAATGCATTTGCAAATTGAATACCAGCACCTATGAAGTAGATACTTATAACGTGTTAGTGTCACTAAATAGGAATGAGATATAATCTCAGACTCTGATATCCCTGCCATTTGCAAGTTCTAGGATTGCATCATGAGATAGAACGTGTTCTCACAAACTCAAGGAAAATCCCCTAGGAGTTACCCTAGCCATGCCATGGGGCTTGACACACAATGGCAGTTCTTTCTCTGAATTCAATTCTTCGTATCTTGAATACTGGTGTACTGAAGGAGTCCTAATGCTAAGGGGGAAAAATGAACACAGAATGCAGATCTGAAAATCATTCGTTCGTTTCTGTTTTTAACAAATTTAGTGCTCTGACATGGCCCTTGTACTTTCTCTTACTTAATATACAGAAAAGTGTCCTAATATTTTCTTTTATCTTGAAGTCACAAAGATATTTTTGGTGAACATTTTTCAGTATTAAAGAAGTCAGATATTCAGAGAAGAGGAATACGCAATGCACACGATTGATGCATTTATTATACACGTTCATCTTCACGTTATGAAAATGTCATAATTAAGCTCTTATTGAAAATAATAAATATATACTAATTGCATTGGTTACTTTTCTGTCGCTGTGGTAAAATGCCATCTCCAGAATCAACTGAAGGAAGAAAGGGTTTATTTCATCTTACAGTTTCAGAAATGACTCCATCATGGTTGGTACAGAAATCGAGCAGTAGCAGGATGAAGAAGCAGGGAGATCACATCATCCCACAGAAGAAGCACAGAGAGACAGAGATATAGAGAACAGGAAATGAGGTGGAGCTTCAACTCTGAAAGCCCACTCTCAGTGATGTACTTCCTCCAGCAATGCTTTACTTCCTGAAGGTTCTATAATCTCCTTAAACATAAATGGACACCAAGTGTTCAAATGAGCCTATGGGGAACTATCACACTGGTGAAAATGGGGGCTCATTCAAATAAATAATCAGAAAAATCATCAAATAAAATTCAGCCTTACATCACAATTACATGGGACTTGATTCTCAAGGAAGTAGAAATGGGGGCTGGAGAGATAACTCAGAGTTTAAGAGCACTGTCTTATCTTCCAGAGCTCCTGAGTTCAATTCCCAGAAAACATATAGTGGTTCATAACCATCTATAATGAGATCTGGTGACTTCCTCTGGCCTGCAAGCATATATGCAGGCACAATACTGTATACATAATAAATAAATAAATCTTTTAAAAAAGGAAAGAAAGAAAAGAAAGTAGAAATGGGTCTTCATCAATAAATCAAAATGTTAACCACCAATCAAATCGAAGAATATCATGAATCATTTTAAAAAGTATATCCCTAGTGCAACAAATTCAAACAGCACTTAAAAGTCCAGGTCTGTAATAAAATTGAATACAATTTCTAGTCCAATATAACCAAGAACTAGACAACATTGAAAGGGAGCCTTTGAAAGAAAAAAGATAAGATGTCAACTATTAGCTGTTTTCAGCTTTATTTGGCAAGTCTCAGACTGCAGAGAGGGCTGGGGGAAATTGATTTATTTTCTAATGTTAACAATCCAGTTTAAAAATGGGCAGAGGAATATAACAGACATTTGCTCCAACAAAGATACATATATGTCCAGTAGACACTCAGAAAGACACTCATTGTCATACCATTAGAGATACAGTTCAGAGCACAGGAGAAGCCATTTCATATCCATTAGGATGGCTACGTTACAAATAATCATAATGCTTGCAGGATGTAAAGAAATAGAAGTTTGTGAAGTGTTGATGGCAATGAAAAGTTATATTGTTATTATTTATTTTTTAAGTATACAGTCCAGATGTGGTGACATGCTCCGTCAATCTCAGCACTTGGGGGAGGTCAGAGACAGGAAAATCTCTGAGAGTTCAAGGCTGGCCTGGTCTATATAGAGAGTTCCAGGCCACCCAGGATATACATTGGGATCCTGCCTCCAAAAGATAGAAAAACAACAACAACCACCAAAAAAACCAGAAAAATACCAGAAATTCCTCAAAAAGCGTAATCTGTCAATATAACTTCTGGGCACTGACTGTGCATGTACACAAACACATACACACAGGAGTACATACTCCTGCATTCACCCAAACACATACAGAAAGACAGAGACAGAGAGTGACATACACACTAAACAATTGAAGGCATATCTTGAAGAGGTGTTTTGCACAATCAAATAGGTGCATTACTGACACTAAACAAGATATAGGAACAACTCACAGTAACAAATGCAAAGTATTCAATCTTTGAAGAAAAGGGAATCCCAGAGCATGCCACCACATCGGGAACCTTGAGAACATTATACTGGGTGTAATAAGATGGACAGCTTTTGAAGAACACATCCAACATTGACCTCAGCATGTGCCCGTGTGCACAAACACACACACACACACAACCACAGAGTTAAGTTTGTCATCATAAACAGTTTTCAGTGTATGGGACAGTGTTATAGACATTGCTCCATTTTTTGAGACACCATTAACTGAACCTAAAGCTCTTGATTCTGCTAGACTGGCTGGCCAGTGAGCCTTCAGGATCTACCTGGCTCTGCCTCACCAGCACTGGGATTACACACAACACCCCACCTGGCCTCTGTCGTGTGTGCAGGAGACTGGTCTGAGATCCCCCCCCCACCCCTGTGCTTGTGCAAGCAAACACCTTCCTGACCTCAGAACCATGTCACCAGTCCTGAAAAGCTCACTGTAAAGTGTATATACAAGAATTTGTGTGTATAAGAATCTAGAGGTAAAAGCAAATCGACGTGATTGACATAATGTCTGGGTGACTATAGTAATAGCTACAATTAATGAAAATAAGTATTCTGGAAAGAGATCGAAATATGGAATGAATTTATATACATGGTGTGAACTGGCACTTTTGGAAGAATATAGCATTTACTAAACGGAGCTGGGCATGTATGTTTGAGAAAAACAAAATGTATATGTTAATACTGGTAGTTTGTTAATATAAATTAATATACTACTTTGGAAATAAAATCTAAACATGGACATGCATTATTAATTAAAACAGATTGACTTGCTCAGCCTGCCTACTTATAGAACCCAGGACTACCAAGCCAGGGATGGCACCACCCACAATGGGCTGGACCTTTCCCCATCAACCGCTAACTAAGAAAATGCCTTACAGCAGGATCTTATGGAGGTAATTTCTCAACTGGGATTCTCTCCTTTAAGATAACTAGTTTGTGTGTCAAGTTGACATATGATTAGCCAGAACATCAAATAACTACATAAATGTATAAACAAACAATAGTCATGTCTTAAACTCTTGGAACACAGTATTTGAGTCTGCACTTGGGATTCCCTTGCTGAATGTCAAGCTTCAGCTGCAAGTTAGTTTGGGAAACTTGATTGTCCCACCAGGGTTGCAAGCATTACAGCAAGTGGAAACTTAGCACTTCTCCACCTCCAGCTTCCCAGTCTGCCCCCTTTTCTACACGTGCCCACAAAATGCAAAGCTGTCCTGGTCTCCAATTATGTCCTATCAAAATCACTTCATGCAAGTGATGGCAGAGTGACCTAAATGACCACAGAACACAGGACAAGCAAATCCACTGCCTAGGCAGTTGCAGAGGCCTTGGGACAAGTCATCTAGACACATGATTGTAAGGCAATATCCACCCATGGTTAACACACTCTGTTAACCATGGATGGGGAAATTAAAACTCAGGCTACAGTGAGCCAATAATTCCATGATATTTTTAGCTCTCCCTGGCTGATGAAGCAAGGATGTCTGACTCACCAGGAAGAGCTCTCTCACTTAAGGCAAATGAGAAGCAAAACCAGAGCGTAGGTAGATTCTCACTCAGGTGACGTTTGAGCTGATCCACAGAGCTCTTAATGGGAAACATTTTCAAGTTGTTCTGAGCGTAGTATCGCCAAGCTTCTAGCAGTGAAAGTCCCAGGAGAGGCCACCTATGCTGGTGACTTGCTCATAACTTCAATACCCTGTGCTGAGTTCTCTTTTCTACAAAAGCCATGACCACCCTAACACTCATAGGACAGTATTTAGGGCTTGCCAAGCCTAACTTGGAAGTGTTGTCAGTAGAGAACAAGGTTTCTTAGATGCACAGAGGAAGAAAAACCAAAGGTGCCCAGTTCCTAGAAGAAGAAATGAGTGCTTTTGTTCTTCATGACTCCCCTCGCCCCTGTGATGGGCAATTAATTAAGAGATTGGCAATCCAACATGTGGTGCCATTTATAATTCCACACGCTTTGACTTCATTCAGAAATGAGTATCAAGAACACTCATCTGAATCTGGGCACACAAACCGATGTCTGGGCATCAGGCACACCACGCAGTGCTGAGGGCAGCATGTTTTTCAGTAGCTTTTGGTTATCATTACATGGTTTTATTATTTTTTCTTGAGATGTGTTTCTTTTTATATTATGTAGATGGGTGTTTTGTCTGTGTGCATATGTGGGCAGCATGTGTATGCAGTGACCACAAAGGCCAGAAGAGCATGTCAGATACCCAATAATTAGAGTTATCAACTGTTGTAAATTACCATATGGGTGCTAGGATCAAACCCTGCTCCCCTAGAAGACCATTTACGTGCTCTGAGTCATCTCTCCAGCCTTTATGACTAGGGCTTGTAAAATTTTCAAAATACTTAGAATCGTCACTAAGCAAATGTTCAGAGAAGGCTCCTCAGTATTCAGTGCATCCAAACTGGGATTCAGTGCAACCTGAACTGGGATGAACTCTGGACTTGGCAAGAAAGTCCATGAAGCTTTAGTCGTTAGACTGTTAGAAACATTCTAGAAACAGAAAACTAAGAAACAAATTCAAACAAAGGATTTATTATTAAATAATGTGTCTGGAGATATAGTTAGATAAAATGCAAGGCACACACATGCATGTATATCTGTTCATATATATAAGAAAATAATTTTAAAATTTTTCTAAAAATCATAAAATGCTCTGGAGAAAGTTTTCTGTAATATGTGTAAACACTAAGAATTTTCATTCCCACCTCACAGTAAGAGTAAGGCAATTCCAAGAAAAACTCCCAAAGGGGACCCCTCTACGAAAACTTTTAGAGGAACAGATAGATCAGAAAAGTGGAAAATATTGTTTAAAGTACGCAGGAGAACTGAGGTGCTGTCCTGTGAGGTGTGCAGTAGCACTGTAGGGCTGCAGATGCCAAGGGACGATGCAAACACAGCCACGGGAAGTCCGCCTCAGGCATAAACTTAGTCAGAGAGAAGAGCTATTCTAAAACCTTGCTGTGAAATCAATTCAAAATTCAGGGGAAAAAAAACAGATCTTTAACTCAGATTGTGCTCCAAATCAAATGCTGTTGTGAAATAGAGGGAAAGAAAAACAAAAAAAAGAGGTAGAAACATCATTTAAGGAATGCAGGCCATGTAACTGCACGGGGGAAGAGTAACTTGCCTCTTGAGGTTTGCTGTCACCGTTCTTTATGAACAGTCTCTTAAGTGGCTCCAGATGACCTGGCTTCTCTTTGAATTTTGTTGATGGGAAAGAGGAAACTACTTAAAAACCGCCCAAGACCATCCACAGCTCGCATCAATAGCAAAAGGTGGTATTGGGAGAAAGAATTCCTAGAGGCATATGTCCCAGCCCAAGCCAAGTAAAGTGGGGGTGAAATGATCTGTTCACTCAAAGTTATTGTGAGACATCAAGACACAGGATTGGCTCACACCGACAATAACAAAATAGGAAGGAAGGCTCAGCACATTGTGGGAGATGGGGATATTCTATTCTATCTGAGAAAAGCATTCCCAGGACAGTATGAACTAATACTGTGAGTTCCAAACTCAGGCCCTATGTAGAGGTCAACTCCAGTCCCTGTGGAAGTCCATTAAGTGACAGCTCTCAACTAGCACATCGCCAAAGCTCTAAGAACTCAGAGAGCAGAAGCAACAATGCCCTTAGTATAGGCATGGGACAACCAAGGCAGTGGATGCTCCAGCAAAACCTAAAGAGAAGTGGCTGGGTGTCCAGAGCTGCAGAAGGTGCTGGTAGCTGCAGAATGGCAGAAGGGAGCATGCTGGGAGTGGGCATGAGGAACCACTGTGAGGTACCCTCATAGACTAGGGAGACTTTAGAAGCCACCATTTAAGACAGATTCTCTTACGTTAGCTCATTTCCATTTTATCCTCAATAAAATTTAATCTGTAGGATCAAGTGATGTCTTACGTCGCTAAAGAGTACTGATTAAGAAAAGTCAGTAAAAATGGCCTAGGGCATCACAGAGTGGAGTAGGGGGAACTCATGGGAAAGCTAGGCTTTACATAGACTGGCCACCTCTCTTCATCAGCAAAGAATTCTAATGTACATTGGAAATAGAAACACTGAGGTCTTACTCTCCTGTTTCTTTAGATTAGTGACTAATAAATCCTGGGAACACTAATGTACACTGAAGATGTAAAAGCTTGAGACTTTGGATACCCTGAGTTGCTGTCACTCAAACTGCTGTCTCTGAGCCCCCTAGCGGATCTCAGTATGTTTCCCTAGGGGCAGGAAAACCAATGGAGAGTTCACAAAATATGTTCAGTTACACACCAAATTCCTCTGAGACTTCAGTTTACTCAATAACAGAACTTAAGATAAGCACGATGGGGTAGGGGAGGGGTTGTATTAACTTTCTCAAAATTATCACCAAGGTACAAAATGTGTGGAGTATCTTATTCTTTTATGGAAATCACATCCCCTAAAATACACCAGTACTAGAAGGTTCCCAGGCTTCCAGACAGCAGACACTGAACAGAGTTGTGCCAAAGTACTGTAACCAAGGGGGCTCCGGGGGAGTGCATGGCCAACCTGCTGTCTTACCCAATGGAACTATCATTAACACGCCTTTCACCTGCTGCCTTCTCACAAGCTCATTTAAGGTCTTAGTGGCTCTGACAACGCATGTCAGAGAGACGAGGAATCACAGCCTTGGTTAACTTCGATGGATGCCTCTGTGAGCCTCCAGAAGTGGAAGGCAAAGGAACAAGACAAAGTAAAAACTAAGGAGCAATCCAAAATAGGACTAGACTGCATTCAAGAAGCATTTATGACATTTACTTCCTTGTCTACTCAGCAAATGCCCACCATGGCAAGGAAGGTGTCTCTTTTATAGACAACCATAGTATAGTATAGACGCTATACTAACTAGATCAAGACTAAAATCTCTAATTTAGGACTCAGGGCTCACTGTATTCTATGTTTTGTTTTGTTAGTTAAGGCAATTTCAGGGCATTTAATCGCTCACACTATACCATGCTACGCAAACGACTTGGTGAGCAGGTCAATATTGTGATCATAGATAGATAGCGTTCTAATTGGGAGAAATTGCATGCATGCTGGAAAACTGAAGGGGCTATACATATTTTCACTAAGGACGAGTGTTTTTTAATCCCATAAGAAAAGCAGTGTAGAAAAATAACATGTTATGATGTAGTTAACTGTCTCAGAGAAGCCACAAGTTTGTGATTGGGTGTGTGGAGGCTAGAGACCACCTCCATACCCCCTCGCCAAGGTGTGTACTCTCAACTATGACTTGTTATTACACAAAGCCTACTGAATTAACTAAGCTTTGAGCCCCTTACAAAAAGAAGTATTTCCATACATTATGTAGACTAAACTTACATGCATGCTTACTACCACCACCACCACCACCACCACCACCATCACCACCACCACCACCACCACCAACACCAACACCAACACCAAAAGCCATATATAAAAGATGAACAAAGGAAGGGCTTCTCTTTACCTTCTAAAGATTCTCTGCAATGAACTGCTAACATATGGGTAAAATGGGAAGAGACAAGAACGTCAGGAACATGAAGGAAGTCATGTGGTTTCACAATGAAGATTCCCCTGTCCCATGGGGAAGAGAGAAAGTGGAAAATGCAAAGCCCTCAGGCTCGTAGAACAGACAATGGGTTGTAAGTGGTTCTTCCCGACAGGAACACTTTCTCCCTTGAATATTGACCAGGACTGAAATAGAAAATGGTAGCCTGTGTGGGTGTATCACAGACTTCAGATTTCCTTTGTCTACCCACTAGGCAAGTTTAGTTAAGTGAGAGCTCAGCAGAGATCAGAGGTGCACCCCAGGTCCGGTAGCCTTTGTGCTGCAACACAGCTCAACTTAGCATGGGACGAGGCCCCCTCCCAGGACTTGATAGCCCAGCATTGAAATTAGAACTCACTTCGGGGAAGTTAATATGAGATTGAGACTGGACTGTGAGAATGAAAAGCTGTCAGAAAGCCTCTTCCTGCAGTGTTCTAAGCAATCCTTTAAATTACATAAATAAAAGCACTGTCACCATATTTTGGAGTGGCAGTCTCTGGGAAGGACAGATAAGTCTCCAAATATCAGGAAGAAAGGAAAGAGTTCTGATAAAACACAACCCCCTAGCACTACCCCTAACACACACACACACACACACACACACACACACACATTTAAAATATATCCATGTCTAATTCTACAGTGATTTTCTTTTGAACGTTCCTTCTACTTAAAGAGTAAAATATCTAGAGTCCTATTCCATGTAAATAAATTCAAGTTGAGTTCCTGGGAAGTTTTCCAGAGAGGTAGAGTGTCTTAAAATTGGACATGCATTAAACGAAGCTTTGTCTAACAAGAGTGAGCGAGTAACCGATATGGCATCTGTATGTTCAGTCTGCACAAGGTTCCTTTATCTGGGAAGCATTACTCAGAGACAAACAGAACATCAGATTACAGTCCTGGAGAATCATACTCGCCTGTCCTAGCAATGCTGCCAGCTCACACAAGCATCCTATGTGCCCAACCACCTGCTTCCAGAAGAATTTGTAATCTACCTGCTCCATTTCACTCTCCAAGGGCTCTCCTACTTGACCCCATGCTCCCTCCCATTCATTGCACAGCAGTCACGTTTCGTCCCTGAGACTGTCGCTCACAGCGAAGGTGGAAAGTGGTGTGCTTTCTTGCTAAGACCAAGAGCAGAAGAAGCCTTCTGCGTTGTATTGTACAGTGAGAAAACCCCCAGTGCTGAGAGTCCTCTGAACTTGAACTAAAGGGCACTGTGCAAAGAGGCTCGTTCCTGGGTGCCAGTTTCCTTTCACATTACCTGCTTCAGTGTACTTCAGTCCCACTTTTTCTTCTGTGTCCTTTGTCTTTGGGGGTGGCCAGACAGCTTGGAGTCTGCCTGGAGTCCGGTCGTCCTGCTCTGTGGGGCTCTGGTCAGGCTGTGCAAAAACAGGCAAAGAATAATTTAAGAGAAGTGTGGCCAGAGCCAATTGATTCTTGAAACCACACATCCTAACACTGATTCTAATATGGATTGTATTGGCCAGTGGCACATTGCTCCCATTACGTGTAACTGAGCTGTCTTGGGACAAGATGAACCTTTTCCTGGGAGGGTAAAGAATAAGTTGGGGTAAAAACTAAAGTTAAACACACACACACACACAAAATAAAAAAAAAAAAAACAAACAAAAACTCAAGACTACCTAACACATAACCCTTTATTTTTGTTATTTAGCTAGTTTTAAGGGCACGTGCAAACTCCAAACTGCAGAAACAAAAACAAGCGCATTATCATCTGGCACACTTATAGGAATATTTACCACTGTAGTCCAAACAAACTACGTACAGTGAGGACTAAATTTGCATTTCCCATGAACAGTAGCAATAATTGAAGACAAACTTCTCTAAGCATTCCACATGAATTTGGTTCTTTCCTATTACAAAATAAAAGAGATTGACCCCATGCTGATTTTCTTAAGGAGTTGAATTTTGCAACTAGAATGTTATGTTGTGTTTAGATTTAACTACAGTCTATGGTAACTGTTCTACAGTCTTTAATTTTTAATAGCTTAATTAAATATACAAACAGACAAGATAATCCTATACTGAATTGATGTTTGACAAGAAATTCTATCCACTGATCCCATGAACTTTCAATGCCAAACACTCCCCGGTCACTATAAATTAACTTTGAATTTCTTTGAATAAGTGTATCTTTTATGTGCTACATTCTCTTGTGCTCTGATTTCATTTACTCTTTCCATAAGTGTTAGGGCTAGCTTCTTCGTTTTGGATATGGGAAGATAGGCTCAGAAATTATCAAGGTCACCCTGTCATAAATGGTAGAGTTGGTAATAAAAGCCAGCACTCATTCTAAATTCAGTACTCAACCAGGAAGCTATATAAACAACATGGGACATTTCAGTTACATCACAAATTCACATTTTGCTAAATGGTGCACCTTCAAAGGAGAGCCTAGCATTCACAGGTATATGACTGAATGGTAAAGAAACCCCTAGAAATCTGGACTATACTTACACATCGCAGCATTTCACCGCGTTGCTAATGCTTTATAAGCACACTGACCATGGATGCTTAAACTCAGGGTGCACATTTTCCCTTCCTTCCCATACATCCACACATAGATCACACTTAATTACACTCAAGAAAAACAGAAAAGCACTTCTGTCCAACTTAGTACTCTTTTGCAAGATATTTAATATAATAATTCAATTTTTTTTTTACCCAAGGGAGTATAATAATGATGACAGGCAACTAAGATTCATTTTAACAGGAAACCTTGAAAGAAATAAAAAAAATTATAGCATATGTTATGGCAAAATGCAGAATTCAGTTCTACATACGCTTTTGGGATCAGACGGGCTGTCTGCCGGCCGTGATTTGGACCTCTCGAACACAGCGCGGAGTGATTCCTTCTCATGCTTCATCTTTCTCTTTAGAGCTTCCAGCTCAGAGGTGTCAGCTGTGCTCCCCTTTTTTGGGGGGCGGATGAATAAGGCCTTAAAGGCCTCCAGGGCAGTCTCTGGTGGCTTTGCCTTCACCTGGCCACCCTGGATGTGGGCATCTCCAGGGCTCTTGTGGCTCTCCTGGTCAGTACTATAACCCATCTCATCCGCACCATGAAACTCGGGGTCCGCTTCCTTCTGTTCAGTTCTTGGCATGTCAATGTTGAGCAGCTGAGATAGCTGTTCCAGGAGAGTGGGAGTGGCCTTCGGATCAGTTGCTCTACCCTGGCTCTTCACTGTCTGTGGGCCTCCCTGTACCAGAGACTTCTGAACAGGCTGGGTCAACTTGAGCAAAGCTAGGTCCCCGTCCTTGGGTTTGATTTCAGTGATGGTCTCCCCTGCCTCTGCGGTAGCCCCCTTCTTCAGCACACGGAGTCCACTGAAGAAAGCTGGAAGCTGGAAGGACTTCTCTCCGGGAGCTTCTCTTTTAGAAACAGTGCTCTCAAGGACACCTACAGTCTGGTCTGTTGCTGCGGGTGGTATTTGAGACCCTTCTGCAGCCTGGTCCTGTCTGGGGCTGTTCTCTGCTGGATGGCTACCATCACCACCAGGTTCCAGTTTGCTACTTGTCTCAGGTAAAGTTCTCTGAGACTCTTCAGCACAGAGTTCTGTATCATCAGTGTTCCCAGTGTCAGTATTTTCTTCGGAATCCCCTGGTCTGTCTTTGAGCTCTTGAGAAGGTTCACATAAAGCAACAGTGGTGGGCTTTTGGCTATCAAGACCTCTTCCTTCTTCTGCCTCCTGGCCTTCATCTTCGGAGTCAGAATCACTGGTGGTGTGAACCAGGGTCCCACGGACCCAAATGACTTCCTCACTGTCCACGCTCACAGTAGCAGGCGAAAGCAGCTCATAACCAGGAGAAGAGGTGTTTGATCTGGCTTTCCCCTGACTTCCCTCAGATCCTGTCTCCGCCCTTGCTGACTTTCCATCATTTTTAAGATCAGGTGGAACTGGAGCCTCTGCCTGTGGCTGATCTGAGCCTTTGCTGGGATCACCTTGCTCAGAAGCGGGATCCACCTCTAAACTGCGAAATGCCTTCAGCACAGGATCTTCCTCTTCAGGATCCAAGGAATCCAATTTATTTGTAAATCCAAACAGGGATTTCATAGAGAATTTACTCAGGATCGACTGAGCCATCTCAAGTCCGGCTTCCGATTTGTTTGGTTCCAGCACATCTCTGCTGCTGAGAGAGTTACTAACCTCCTCCATGTCCCCGCAGTGCCCTTGACACAAGTTCTGCCTTGTGTTACCTGCCCTGCTCTCTCAGTTTATCCGCTCCATCTGCTCTTGACTTACAGGACAGGGAGCGACAGTACCGGGTTGGGAGCCAGGCTTTCAGCAGCTGAGAGAACACATTTGGTCTCTTTCAGGTCACAAGCGTCCTCCCTTCCGGTTTGCTAGATGCCGGCGTGCCCAGGGCAACTTGTTAAGTCTGGGCAACTCTATGCCCCAAAGCAGCTGGGGCTGCACACCTTACTACACATGGGCAGGTACGCTGCTCTTCTGGACTTCCGTATTTACTCCCCAGGACAAAAGGCTTTTTGTCGCGGGCAAAGTCAGCCTGTCCCGTAATCCCAGCCCAGGACTTCAGGAGGAGCTCCGCCCCAGAGCCTACGATTCTCCTGGTCGCAGTCAACTTCCTCATTGGTGAGCAAGTTGAGGTTTTTAAAAGTGCTGAGCCGGCAAGCTGGTCCGGATAGCCCTGAACCACCCCCTGGTGCAGCCCAAGAGATTCCAAAGTGAATCAGCAGAAAATGACTAAAGTGGGCCCTCTTTTCCATCGGATGGAAATCAAAGGCCTGGGCCAGCGAGGCCCTAAACCCAGCAATTTGCCCACATCAACAGCCTCTTAGAAACCCTTAATCAAAGACCGGAAGTAAAGAAAAAAGATCCTCTCAGAGTGCCCACAACTCTGAGAGCAGTTAATTTACTATCCTTGGAATGTCTTTTGTTTTTAAATGCTTTCCTTCAGCTAGCTAGCAGGTTTCATCTGGAATGCAGATTTTCTCTGACTGCTGGGAAGGAAAACCAACTAGACTGGTTTCAGGTTACAGCTGTTTTAGCTCTGCCCTGCCTGGGTGTCAAACAGGTACTTAGACAAGCACGCCCACCGCACCCAGTGTCCACCTACGAAAGGGCAGCAAAATAAACAGCCCCAGCCCTGTAGGGATGATTACTGTCTTGGGTTGTGGACTAACTTCAGGTTTCTTTCTGTTCCACAGCAGTGACTCCTCTATGAGTTAGGAATCCTGGTGGAGGGACTCCTGTCTGGTTTGGTGTTGCAACCAAATTAAGTGAACCTGGCATGGCACGATTTTAGCCCACAACCTGCCTTCTTAGACAGTCATTCACCATTCACCGGAGATCCTCAACGACCTATATTTCTCTAAAGGTCTAAAATATCTATCAGTTTGGTTTCCACTGCCTATTTTGTCCAAAATAGCAAAAACAAAGAAACCCAGCACGGGTTAGATGAAACGCCATTCTGATTACATTCTGCAGCCGGGAAGTATGAAGATACGGAGTAGGGCAATCAAAGATGCCTAGTTACCGTAGGACAGCTTCCTGACAAACCCAGAGGTCTGAGGAATTTTGGTTGCAGTAATGCATTTTTAGCAATGTATACTGGAAAAAAAAGAAAAGAAAAGAAAAAGAAAAACAAGAAAAAAAAAGAAAACACAAATTAAGGGGGGGGGGGTGTTTATTCCTACAGGAAATTACAAACCCTAACTGATTCCGACGCTGACGTTTTGGGAGTACTAAGAGACGAAACTTTGACTGATATGGTGCTAGGAATGTAGCTCAGTCATCAAAAAGTGTGCCCAGCAAGGACAAGGCTCTGGGCTCAACCCCAAGCACAGCAACACAACAAAATTAAACAAAGCAAAGTAAATACCGGGGCAGGGCAAAAGAAAAGAAAGAAAGATCTGTTGGTGCCATTTATATCTCTGAATAAAGCTTCCGCTCTAGAGGAAATGCCCGCTGATAAAAATCTGACTTCTCTGAGGCTGTGGAAAGAAGGAATCACCACTCCAGTTTCATGAGCTACACACATAGATCACAGGACTAGGGAGGAAGACATAGCTTGCGTACTTGGTGTTTTCCTTCTCTCTGAGGATGATTCATTTGTTCAGATATTTGTCCAGAGTAAGTTTTCAGACATCTTAACAGACTTGGGCAAAAATATAAGCTGGAACGGTTCCTTAGTTCCTCTACCATGTAGTGTCTACACCACAGCAGTGGGCAGACTTACAGGGCTCCAGCATTGCCCTCATTATCCATGGGAGCAACCCAGTTTCATAGAAAATGGATCAGGAGATTGTTGCATTGACAGCCTTCTGCTCTAGGTAGTAAGGCTTCATTATAACTTATTTTAAGTTAAGAAATCAAAGTCAAGAGAAGGTAACTGAGTAGAGTTTCACAGCGTAGCAGGTGGGAATGAATACAGTAAGATTTAGAATTGAACATTTACTATGTGCCCAAGGATTGTATTGAATGCTTTGCATACACTAAGTCAATAGATACAGATAGCTGCTATAGCTTGGAACTTATTCTGTTTCTCCTGCTAGAAAACCGACATACAAAAAAGTTAAATAACCTCTGTTTACAGGGTCAATGAACAAGTGAGCCAGGATTTGAGTCTAGGATGCACTTAACCATCCTTTAGAACTCAGAAGTAGGCTTCCTGCTGTCACAGGACACCACACATGGCTGAGTCTTAACAGACAAAGGTAGTAGATAGATTCTTATTCGGATCTCAGGTACAATTTCTCCTTTGGGAAGACACAGAGACTGACTTCAAAGAACTTACTGACAAAGAATGACTATGAATTACCATTGTGGGAACTTTAGGGCAAAATATTTAAATGTTTATTTACTTAAATGTAATTCAAATAATTTATTTAGACCATTTTTTTTAAAGGTAAGAAATGAAGGAAAAATGAGAGAAACTTTTAGCATTAGACTTTCTAACAGAGGAAAATGAATTTTCCTTGTCTAGAAACTTTGTAGGTCATGGCAGAAACTGGACAGAGGATGAAGTAATCTCTACTGAGATTAGTTAATTTTCTGTCTTTTCAAAGACTAAAGCAAAGGTGAACCTAGACTAACCATGCCTGCCCCCATGGTCCAACCAGGGAGATGGTCACTTACTGTCCATGGGCTGCCCAACCAGTCAAGGGAAGATGAAGCCTCCTTCAGTCCATTCCTGACTCCAGCTTCGACCTTAGCTGTGTGCTAGCTGTTAGCTACTTGGCCAACATTACTACCTTCAGAGTTTGCAAACATTTCACCGAAAATTACATTAGCCTTTTTTTGTTCTCTTATTTACATGACCAGCTTGTAGCTCTACCATGGCAGACAGTTAACTCAACCCTAGAGACTAGGGTATTTCTGTAGCCTTTCTTGGTTACCTCATATTTAGCTTCTTATCTATAGAGTGGTCTGAGGTGGTCTCCTAGCAGGAAGCTTCTAGTTATAAGCTATTTTTCCTTACTATTAGTCTGTCACAATCAGCAATATTAGGAGCAAGAATATACAAAAGGACAATAGCACTTCACATTTGTTTCTCAAGAGCTTCAGAGGGCACTGCTAGCCTGCTTCCAGAGGCCCAGAACTCTGTCTTTTCTCTTCTTCTTTCTGGTCTAGCATGGTTATCTCAGACCCAACTACTAGATCTCTTCTTATTTACCTACTTCAGCTATCATGTTAGCCTTTAATCTTCCTTTTAACTCCAGTCTCTGTTCTCACAATTAATACCATCAACCTACACTGTCTATGATGGGTCTCTTTCCATTACAATGTACAAAGAGCGACCTGTCTCCTACATCACAGTGAATGAAGATAGAATACTGGGCGAGGGTGGGTTGTACTGAGTCCAGGGAGTATCTTTTAGTTTCCCAAATGCAATGTGATGCAATATTGGGAGAGCAGAAGAAATGGCATCTAAACTTGTGAAGTCCCATCTAAAAGGATCATACGGTGATGGGAGGATATGGGTAAATCTGAGGTTGAATTTGGACCTTGGAAAGTCAAACATCTCTACCTCACTTTTAAAGATGGAGATATGTAAAGTCAAGAGGAGTTAACAGCTGCTACCAACTGATACCTCCCAAATGGCAAATCTAGAAGGGTAATGAGATTCCCTATCTCCTACCTTTCCTGCAGCACATTGACCATTGCTAGACCAAAAGATCTTACCCTTACTTTCCATATCCTCTAACTTCTTACTTCTAATTAATTCAGAGTAATATGAACTAAGCCTGAGAGTCCACAATAATGTAAATTAAGCCCATAGGCTTCTCCTAGGCTTGAAACATCTGTGCATCCCATGCCTCACTAACTTATACCACCCCCAAATAAGAGCCATCAACTATTTCTGCTAATCAGTTGAACATTAAACAGGCCATACAACCAGGTGGTAATGGCCTAAGTCTTTAATTCCAGCACTCAAGAGGCAGAGGTAGGCAGATCTCTGAGTTTGAGGCCAGCCTGATCTAGAGAGCAAGTTCCAGGATAGCCAGGGCTACACAGAGAAACTCCGTCTTGAAAAACAAAATATAAAACAAACAAACAAACAACAAACAAGCTTCATAGGTACTTTGTAAGGAAAGCCTTTTCCTGTTGAGCAGTATAAAATAGTTATAAGACTGCTTCCACCATGGAAATAGGTTAAATATGGACAACAACGTAAAAGAATTTTAAAGGAGAATGGTGAGGCTGGACATGCTGTGGAACTTGAAGAGAGCAGACTGTGCATGATATTTCCATTGAACAGGGGCTGTGTGTGGAGTTAAGCATGGTCCTGGTTCTTAGGCTTCATCTGGGTTTGGCACCTATAAGCTTGCTCCTGGACAAATGACATAGGTTCCCAATGCTGCTGTTCTGTCACCTGGAGACTGATGTAACAGTCTCCAGTACCTGTTGATGATGATGATTACAAAAACAACTGTATGGGTGTGATATTACTGTCTGTGCCTGGTCATAGGACTTCCGGAGTACTACAGGCTTTCATGAGAAAGAAACAACTTTCTTACTAATGGCAACCCATATATAACAGACATGATTTTGTTTTGTTCTGTTTTGTTTGTTTTTGTCAGTAGGAAACAGATATTTACTGATGAACTGACAGTCCAAGCAGGGAGTTGCTCCCTCCCAAATCCCCATAATCCATGCATTTGGAAACAGGAAGTATACTCCAAGTCAATTGAACTTCGAAGTCAATTCTTTCAAGGGATTTCTTTGAAAGTTCCAGGGCCAGTGCTTTTAGGGTTGGATTTTCCATCTCTTTCACCTTCATGGGGTGATTAGCGTAATGTTTTCTCAGGTAACTCTGCACAAGGTCACTAGGTTCACTCTATTCTTTCTTACATTTCCTGGTCCAAGATGTTTTTCAATCCAACTCCATCATTTTGGGGGTGAAAGGGTCTGTAGATTTGGAGTGTCTTCCCATTCCTCCTTCAAATGCCTGCTGAAGCACACTGATGGCAACCCTGCAGTCAGTTGCACATCTATGATTGCCCACCCTCATCATGAGAGCTCTGATGCTGTGCTTTGTCTTTAACTCAGTTCATTAGACTTCAAAGGAGCTGCTCCGTTTACAATGATTTACTCTTACAGATGTGAAAAGTAACATCATGTTGTCCATTACAAGGCTGGTGAGGTTCTTACTATCAAATATTTCTGAGACTGGGTTCCTCCAGCCAGTGTCAAAGATTATCTGGGAAGGAGATTCACTAAGAATGACAAATAAAATAGTGGAAACAGAAAATCTGTGACTCCACTTGTATGGCTGGCAGGAGGCATAGGCACTAAAGTACAGAATTTTGTGGGTAACGTTTCTGAGGGATATTGGGAGTTTTCCAAAGCAAAGAGAAAAAGTCTGTTGTGCCATAGGGACAACTACAGTAGAAGATATGGAGTCTGCAGAGAAACTACTTCAAAGTTGCTTTGGTAAAAGTTACCAAGAGGGTCGAGAATGTCATAAGCTACTTTTGCTTCATGCAGTTGGTTTCTCTTCCTTTCCAAGCAGCAATGCCAGACAGCTCTTTGCTGCTACAAGTAGGTATCTACTTAATTCTCATATTAATTATTTACTTAGCGTATACAATCATGGATCTCATTAGAATATTTTCATACATGTGCATTACTGTACTTTGTTTGTATCTGTCTCTTTCAATTCATGATCTCCTTCTGCTCCCCAGGAGAGCCTCCCCCTACACTTTCTTTACATGACATTGAGAGATAGATTTAACATTTTGAAAAAGCCTAGATTCTGCATGTGAGAGCAAAACTTGTAATACTTGCCAATTCTTTTCACTATTATCTAGGTATCTTGAGAAATAGTTCAACTTCAAAATTCTAACTCCCCAAATCCTGTTTCATACACACACCACACACATACACACACACACACACACACACACACACACACACACACACACACACA
>NW_021604618.1:15982336-16022946 GCF_004785775.1 Grammomys surdaster | reverse complement strand
ACACACACACACACACACACACACACACACACACACACACACACACATTTAACTTAAAGGAATAGATAGAAAAAGCTAAGGAGGATGGAGAGACACCCAAAACAAAATGAAGATGGGCATGTGGTGACATGTATTATAGTCTCAGCATTTGAGAGGTGGAGGCAAGAGAAAGAAAATTTGAGAGCAGCCTGGGCTACTCAGTGAGTTCAAAGCCAGCCTGGGTTGCACACTGAGTTCCTGTCTCAAATTACAAACCAAGTATTGGAAAGATAGCTCATTGGTAGGATGCTTGTGTGTTTAACATGACAAGACTCTAGATTCAATCCCCAATGTAACAAAACAAGGAGGGGGAAGGGAGGGAGGTTAGGAGGAAAAGGCAAATAGAAGATAAAAACATGAGCCAAGGCAGAAGGTGGAGACAGCCAGTGTTTCTGGATGCCACTGAGGTCCTACGTAAGCAGTATGCATGATGGGTTCTTTATGTAATTTTTCTTATGCTTAAACTTGTCCCAGAAAGCTATGAGAAAGGTATTAGCCTCATTTTTTTTTAGATGAGCTCTGTTTGGTGAAAGTTGTACAATAAAGGAAATAGTCTATCTCTTGTCCTCTGAAACAGTCAATAGTTGGTTCCACTCGGGAGGTCTCTATGCACCTAATACATGGCCAGTGACTAAGAAACGAAATGCTTAATATGATTTCAGTGTGATTCATCTAAATAGACCCATCCACTAAGCAGACACTCATGGGGGCCTGCTATAGATGTTATAGGACATTTCAAAGAAATTAGGTCAAGTCTGAGATTAGATACCCAAGGAACGGCAAGGCCAGGTTTTGTACTGGATTCACTTAATTATAAGTGCTTTCCATTTTGTAGTGTGTTTTCTAAAGCTATAGTGTAGCAGTTTCTTTTCTATTGAAAAACTGAAGGGAGGCAGAAAAGATCACTAAAAAAAAACAACTTTTGTTTTAATCCCTTTAGTTTGGTAATTCAATGCTGCTCTGTGTTTCCATGCTGTGCTGGCTACTGTTTTGTTCCCTTGACACAGCTGGAGTCATTTGAGAAGGTGGTGGTTTGAATAAGAATGGTCCCCATAAACTCACAGATTCATTGCTTGGTCACCAGAGAGTGGTACTGTATGAAGGGATTAGGAGGTATGGCTTTGTCCAAGAAGGTTTGGCCTTGTTGGAGGAAGTGTGTCACTGGGGGTGGGCCCGAGGCCAAGTCAGGCCCAGTGGTTCCCTCTCTTCCTGCTGCCCCCATGTAGAATTTCCAGCTCCTTCTACAGTACCATGCCTGCGTGCATGCTGCCATGCTTCCCTCCATGTTGGTAATGAATTAAGCTCTCAAATTGTAAATAGGCCCCAGTTAAATGCTTTCCTTTAAAAGAGTTGCCATGGTTATGGTATCTCTTCACAGCAACAGTAACCCTAACTAAGACAAACCTTAATTAAAACAGGAAAAAAACCCTCCATCAGATGTGCTGTAGCAAGTCTATGGTGTATGTTCTTGATTGATGATTGATGTGGGAGGACCCCGCCCACTGTGGCTTTCGTTACCACTGAAAGGTAGAACAAGCAAACAAGAAGCATCCTTCCATGGTCTCTACTTAAGTTTCTGCCTGCATGTTCCTGGCTTGAGTTTCTGTCCCCTCTTCTGTTTGTGATAGACCATGATTGGGATGTGAAAGCCAAAATATAAACCCGTTTCTTCCCAAGCTGCTTTTGGTCATGGTATTTTACCAAGGAAACTAAGACACTTTGCATCCTAAATCTTTTAGTAACTAAACAATGAAGGTCCAGATGGACAGAAGGACTCTAGTAATCCAGACTAATGCGAGGCTTTACTACAATTAACGGATGCTAAACTCCCAACAGTTACTAAATGTTCCAGCTGCCATCCTTGCATATAATTGAGAGTCAGCACAGCCATAGGAAAAGGCTCAGGAAACTCATAATCTAAAGTTAACACTAGAAATCACGTTCACATTTGAAACCAGAGCAGTGCTGGTCCAGTGTATAATGCTGATCAAACTACTGCCTGGTAATATATTCCTCTTTGTCCCTAGGTATTGTGATGACTTGGATCTGAAATGCCCTGGCCAAAGCTCATGAGTCCATTGGTCCCTTATGAAGCAGTGCTCTGAGGGGATAGGAGGTGACCAGATCTAGAGTGTTCTAACCTCATCAATGGATTCATCTATTCAAAGGTTCATAGTGTGATGGGCTATTGGACAGTGGTGAAAACAGAAAAGAGTTGGGGCCTAGATGGAGGAAGTGGGTCACTAGGGTATGTCTCAGGACATTTTGTTCCTTCCTGTACTGGCTAGTGTAATGCCAACTTGCTGAAAGCCAAAATCATCATGGGGGGTGGGGGGGAGCCACAACTGAGAAAATATCTCCGTAAGATCAGGCTATAGGCAAGCTGTAGGGCATTTTCTTAATTAGTGATTGATGAAGAAGATCTAGCCCAATATGTGTGAAGTTATCCCTGAGCTGGTGGTCCTGGGTTCTATAAAAAAGTAGGCTGAGCAAGCCATAAGGAGCAAGCAAGTAAGCAACATCGCTCCATGGCCTCTGCATCAGCTCCTGCCTCCAGGTTCCTCCCCTGCGTGAGTTTCCTACCCTCACTGCTTTTGATGATGAGCTGTTCTATGGAACTGTGAATCAAACAAACCCTTTCCTCCTCAAGTTGCCATTGGGTCATGCTGTTTTCTCACACCAATAGTAACCCTGGCTAAGACTGTGCCTGCATGCCTCTATCCCTACTTCCCTCTCTGCCTACTGACTAATGTGGGAGTTGAAGAGCCTGACTTGAACATGTAGTCCCTGACATAACAGTCTACCTTATCACACACCTAAAGTAATGGAGCAAGCTGATCCCCAACTGGCATCTCAGAAACCTTAGCAGACAATAAGGTTGATTTCTGTCAGCAGCCTTAATGGAAAGCTGCTGAGCACAGTATCCACATCTCAGAGCCACTTCCCCTATTAGAGAAAGACCTCTGGCGTGTTTGCTTCTAAAAGGGGAACACAAAATTTTCCAAATTGGAGAATATTTTGAGTGGAAGTCTCAATTGGAATAACAATATCAAATCTGTAAGATTCAAGCCACACTGCCTGAGGAAGGGGAAAAAAATAAAAGGAAGAGAGGAAATCCAGAGTCCAGCGAGTAGGAACCAATGACTTGGCTACCTAAAGAAACTACTCTCATTTTTTAAGAATTTTAATCAATTAAAAACCAAGAGGCATGCAAATACATTTTATTTTTTATTATATATCCATATAGGTACTATATAAATATATATTTACATAAATATATTTTCATTCCTATTTCCAGGAAAAGAATTTCCTTTCTATATAGTAATGCTATCAAAAGGCCCAGAACACTTGTAGGGAATAGGAATTTATAATAAGGAAAAGATCCTAAATGTTGAGGGGCACAAATAGATACTATTCCAAAACTGAAAAAGTTCAACACTCAATAATGCGGAAAAAGATGAAACTCGAGCATACCCTTGATACCACACAATCACAGAAAGCTTGGCTGTTAAGACTTTGAAACAGCATGGGTAAGCCAGGAAGAAAGGAAGTTGTAAAATGCAGCGTGCTTGCTTTAAAAAAGTAGCCTCACTGCAAACAAGCATGAACAGTCAAAAAAAAAAAAAAAGAAACTTATTAACGCTTCACAGAGGTGTCATTGGGCTGAGACAGTTGTTTCTGAGCCCCCCATAAGCACCTTCTATGTTTCAAATAGTTTTCAAGGACTATGTATGATTTCTGTAATGTAATACATTAAGCAAAGACATAATTTCATTCACATAAAAGAAAGAAAACCAGGATTGCATGGTTTATTGTACTCCAAAACAAACAAACAAACAAACAAACAAACAAAACAAAAAGCTAAGAAACCAAAAAACCAAGATTATAATCATAAAAGGAAAAAGAAGTGGCCTTTCAAAGCCCATTTGGCACTGTTATCCTCCAGGCTGCCTATGGTTTGCCGCCTGCTGTGTCCTGGGCAGCTTAAAGTAATTCACCAGTAGATGTCACTGTCGTACTTAAGTGAGTACATCCCAGCTTTGACTTTGCAAGGAAGGAGGAGCCCAATCAACATTCTCTCTACCTCTCCCTCTCCCTCCTCTCCCTCTCCCTCCTCTCCCTCTCCTTCCTTTCCCTCTCCCTTTCCCTCCTCTCCTTCTCCCTCTCTAATTTTGTATGTGTGAGGTGTGTGGGTGTGGGTGTGAGAGAGAGTGTGTGTGTGACACAGTGTGCGAGCATGCACGCATGGCTGGTTGTAGGTGTGTGTGTGTCTTGCTTGCCTATACATACGTGTGGAGGCCAAAAGAACACTAGGTTCTCTGGAGCTGGAGTTGTTGTGAGCTGCCATGTGGGTGCTAGGAACTGAAGTCAGCGAGCACTCTCAGCCACTGAGATAGCTCTCCAACCCTTCAAACCTCTTTTTATGAAAACCAATGTTAAGTGTCTTTCTGAAATGCCTACAGTGACTATTATTGTGTGGCTATGAAAAAAAAAAACAAAAAAAAAAACAAAAAAAAGACAAAAAACAAGTTCTACCCATGGCCACTACCCATCTAGAACTGTTGGATCTAACACACCCCATGAAAACCCACAGGGTTACCTAGATGGCCATAGGCCTAACTCACACACAGCATGCATAGTTTCAGACCAGACTACAATAAAGCAGAGAACAATAGATTGTGGATGGGCGTCAAAATTAAAGCAAAACAGAAAAGGCCACAGGGAGCTGTGGGAAAAAGAGGGCAGTGGCAAGTGGCATGGTTTGGTCAACACTATCAGGCCATCTAAATCTGGAAATGGCTAGCCATGCTCAATGCTTTGTCCTGGAGAGTCAATGCTTCTTTGCCAGTAGATGTGTGAATGAATGAGAAAGGCGGAGCCTATGGTTTTTAAATGGGTCATCCTGCATTTGGCAGATTTCCCACCAACTTGTTGGACTGTTATTTGAGCAGCTGGAGAGAACGAGCCGTTTATAGATGTGCAGTGAAGACAGGTGACTTGGGTTTCACTGGAAAGTGCGGAGCATATCTGTCAGCTAGCATATGTTATTCATAAATTTTTAGTACAATGATATTAAGTGACTAGCAGCAAATGGGTTTCTTCCCACAGGGAGGTTTAGGCATCACAACTAATGAGACAGAGTACTCTGCAAAGAAACTAAAGACACAGTCACCTTCTAGCACACAGATTTTGCCTTGGTTTGCTGCAGTCCATTGATTGTTTTTTTTCAGACAATGATCGACATACAAAATACAGCCTCAGCAACTTTACATATACGATTTACATTAAGTCCATATTAAATGAGCCTCTGCAGACCACAAAGAGCTACAGGATAAGCACAAAGATTTCCACTTACGTTGAGATCCAAGTACAATTCACTTCTACTTGTCTTTTCTTTCTCTTCATGGAGCAGAATTGGACAGGGTGGTCCAGCTCTGTAACCCAGGACCCAAGCCCCTCCATCCTTATTGGGAAGGTCTTTTGCTGTCTGCTCATTGAAGTTGTCACAGGGAAAGCCGTCAGAGGCAATACCTAAGTGAAGATGAAATACAATGTCGCCAGTAAGTTTAGGGATGCTACAAGGTCCTCTCCATGTCCTAGCTTCACTCTCTAGTGTATAATTTTGGAGTTTGCTGTCCTTGAAAGGGCTTCTCCCATGTACTTTTTTTGGAGTCTTCAAGCATATGCCCCTCACCACCAAAGTTGGTACCCTTGCTCTTTCCTATGCTTCAAAGTCCTGCGTGCCAGCCCAGTCTGAGCGCTTTCTGCTAACTCAACAGAATCAGAGGGGTGGGGAAATAGGGTATGGATTTTCAGCTCTACCACCACTCCATGGTGTCTCCCAAGCCAAGGCACTAATGTATTTGCTCTTCTGGAACTGAAGCTGTGCCTTATTTCTGGGGACAGACCCGTCATACACTGAGCATACAGGTCCATGTCTGTTTGATGATGGGGAGAGAATTAACCATTCTCAGTTAATGCTGCATGAGTAACCCATTTGGGAATGACTTTTGTCATCTCCAGAATCATCATCTAACCTACTCTTACCTAAACTGTGTAAGGGTGACAATGGGATATCTTCAGATTTTAACATAACCTAGAGTTAGTAAACACTGGTGCTTCTATTTTCCGTGGCGGGGGCGGGGGGACTGACACACAGAGCTGGTAAGCAACAGTGTCAAGTTCCTAAGAGGAATAAAAGAGAAAGCAATGGTTGGAAACCAGGCAACTGAACACTAGAGGCTCTGTTCTTAGAAACTATGTATATAGGCTCTGCCTGACATTCCTGAGATGGCAACTCGTGTTCTGTGATAAAAGGCTGTCATGGTCAGAAAGGCTTCTCAGTTAATGTCAGGCTACTGAAGAATGTGAAATGCCTCTTGGTGAAAAAAATAAGCAAGTCCCCTAAACCTATCAAATGGGATTTCCTCAAACTTATTTGATCATGGGATCCATTTAAAGGGACATCTGCTGAGCCAAATATGTTGTAAACTATTAGCGTTCCACTGGAATGCAGTTTGGAAAATACTAGATTAGATCAATGACAGACAAGCCTCTCGAGGCACTCACATTCCTGGTCCTCTTAGAATTCCTGGTAAGCAACCTCAGCAAAACCTGAAGCAACCAGGTAGACATTCAAGATTTAGGCTCGATGTCTTTTGAAAGAGGGATTGCTGGATATGCGATAGGGTGTTTATTATACATAATCCCTGTAAGAGAGGCGCTCTGGAAGTGATCCAAAGCCAGCTGACGGCCTTGCCATGCTGAAAACCAGACTCATTAGTAATCTGAGCTGGGACTAGCTCAGCACACAAAGGGCTGTGAGGCAGCATGCTTCTCTCTTATGAGAGCAGCATTTGAAGACCCAGAGAAGTTAAGGACATGTAAGGTGTGGATTTCTGTTTGCTTGTTCACTTCGGCTCATTGAGTTTTAATCACACTTCCAAGTCAAGGTGGCAGAGGTCGCAATGATTCTAAAGCTGCAACTGTAAATGTTTCGAGAGCTGTTCAAAAACCACACTCAGCCTCTGAGAAAAATGAGAATCCAGGACCTCAGAAGTCCACTGTCATCTCTGCAAATGTAGGGTGCCTGGAAAGTGAACTCGGGTACCTTCTTCACAAGAACACAGTGCCTTAAGTATCTGTTTACTTGAGCCACCCTCATACCTACTGTCTATACAACATGCAGCCAGCTGTTCACCTGAACTTTGACTTAGGGAGTTCTCAAGGAGCAAGGGGCGAGGGATGGGGCAGGAAGTTAATGCCTAAAAGAACCTCAAAGCACCTCTACAGACAACCATGGAAGGAGATCATCACTGTGAAGACCCGAAGCTCATGGATGGCTCATCCCTCTCCTAGAACCTTTTTGTCCCTGTTGTTAAGAAAGGCGGAGACACACCCTTGTAAAACTATGGAGTGCTCACTTCACACCATCTGACTTCCTAAGTCGATAATTACTAACCAGACACCTCACTTAGATCCCAGCACTCCTTTCCTGTTGGCTATGGAGTAAATGCTGGCTTTGGATGAATGTTACATGGATTAATGTAACTATATAACACATGATATATTTCACAAAATACATTGTACAGTACCCCAAGTAAGACATTCATTTTATCAGTGGCATATTGTCTGGTGAGATTAGATTTATTACTACAGTATGAAGAGTGGACTGAGGACTAAAAGAGTGTTAGATTCACAAAATAGCAAAGGCTTGGTGTTCCCAGAAAAAACACACATGTGCATATGTACATGTGCACACACATGCAAACACACTCATATACCTGCAGTGTCTAGCCCACACCACATTAATGAGGTGAGGCATATAATCCAAGTCACTCTTCGTACAGAGGAAAAACAATAGAAAGCTTAAGTAGAAACAATAAAAGTTAATTCAATTCTGGAGTTGATTTGCATTTTAAAGGGCCAATTATTGATGCCTAGCATCTAACCAGACAATAGCCTACAAAGAAAACACGCAAGAGAGACTGTGACACGTGGTAACTCCGACAAGGATCATTAGGACAGGAAAGGAACACAGGCAAATACAGGTTACATCCGACGATTGTCTCAGAAGTTTGATAAACTAAGGGCAGAGGACAAATTCAACTTTCCAAGAAAAATGAATAGACAAATTTATAAGGTAATTTTTGAATAAGGAGTTTTAATAATATAAATACAAATGACTGAATTTATTAAAATAGGGCATCTCCATATTATTCTTTTCAGCTGAGTAAACAAAAAAAGCAAAAAATGAACTTGAAGCAAGTAAATGTGTCAGCAAGTAAGCTGTCACCCCATTTCTAATACACAGGTATTCTCAAGGTGTTCGAGTTACATTTCTGAAACACCAACAATCATCAACTTAATCAAATGTCTTTTTTCTTTAGTGCACATGATGAGTCTAATTTCATCTAATTTTATTAGTTGTTTTGTTTCTCAAAGGCACATCAACCCCTTGATTGATCGACCACAAATACACACAAAGGTTAATTTGACAGGTGATCATGGTTAATAGGACATACAGCACAGAGACACAAAGGACAAGGTGGCTTACCTTTGAAAGTCTGTGCTTTCCCCAACCATTCAAATGATGAGATGCACTTTGCTGATGCTAACCTACAACATCAGCCTGGGGGCTGCTGTCAGTAATCAAAGCAGTGGGAGCAGACAGAGAGAAAAGGTAATATGCCATTTACAATGGAGGCAGTACTCAAAATCCACCTTCCCCAGATGCAATCAGTCTCTCTGCCAGTGGCACACAGATTGCTACTTGATTTCTTTGCTCCCTCCTTGCATGGCGGTGTGAGTTCAGAATCTTCCTCCTGTCTCCGTGACTGCGATGAGAGTCAGTGTTTCATAACTACACACATATTGGATCTGGCCATGAAACCTGCTCTGACTGAATGAATGTAGGCAATGTGACAGTTCACAGCTCTGTACGTAACTATACACACCCATACCTATATCATTGGCAAACAGGCTCGTGGCTAGCTTCAGCCAGACTCAATGCTCTATAGTATCAAACCGCAACTCCCATTATCACCTCTACCACAGTGGGAAACGATAGCATGTAACTGAATTAGCAATGTGAATAGAATTCTGAGAAAAAAAAAATCTTGTCACTCCATCCCAGGAGAACCATGAGTAAGTGCCACCAGATCCCCACCACCATGAGATGGAATTGTGTCTGGAGGATGGTGTGTCCAAGTAGAATGCTGTTGGTAGACCAGGAGGCAGGATGGAGTGAGAAGCCAGCTACAGCAGTTTGAGAATCTATAGGGAAAGGATCATAGCTACCAAATGAATAAAATGTTTGAATGTCTGAAATCATATTTAACTTCAAACAAAATGAAACACTATTTAAAGTAGAAAGGGTTCTTGTATGTCCTCCCATCTACCCACTTATTCTATAGCTGAGGGAACTAACCCCCCAGAGGATTTCAGTATTTCCAGGACACTTAGTGGCAAACTTTGGATGAAAATCCAGTTCCTAGAGAGAACGCCTCCTACGATACTTACAGAAGGTTATTATTTACTGCCAAACCACAGATGGGGATGTTGAAGTAAGAGACAGAAGACGGTGGGAGTGACTAAGAGCTCCATTCCTGGCTGCTTCTAATACTTGTTGCTTAACCTTGAAGTATCAAACATCCTCACACCATTATTGCCCCACTAGTAAAAGTCAGATAATAAGGATAAACTTGGTAATGAATGGGAATCCGAATTATTTTCTCCAAGAAAACTTCCTAGGCTGGGAGTGTGTGAACTTCATGAGGGATGCAAGGAAATCTTGGCTTAAAAATACACCACATCCAATGGAGACAAATATCATACCTGTGAATGAAGGACAACTTTTTATCAGAGAAGTTGAAAAGACAAATTGAGCTCATAAGAATTTATGGAAGCATTCTAGTAAAGTAGATCCCAAGTCTTTCGAGCACACAAAATAGAAATCACATTATCTGATGTAATAGCCTCAGGTCAGTGCCAGCTCTGAAAACAACTGGGCCTCAGGAGTCTGCATGGAGACATTAAGGCATTTATTCACTGAAGGTCAAATTCATGACCAGAGAGCCCAGTAAGCCTATTTACAGGCACAACTTCCAAAGAAATGGCATTTTGTAAGAGTTATATCAATATGCACTAATGATAATTACATTAACTGTCTCATAGGGCCTTTTCCTGGGAGAGATAGGGACTTGCAAATAAAGAAACTTGTTTGTGAATATAGTTATGCTGAACACTTTAACAAGAGTCACATATTTAAAGTAGGACAAATTATACTGAGAATGGGTAAAGACTAAGAGGAGGAACATCTATCTAGGTAAGATCTGGTGTAAAATGACTGAAAAATGTTTAGGAAGCTGTAGGAGTCCTGAGACATTAAGAGCCTTTGTATAGTCTCAGGTAGTAAATGCTTGAGAATGGATGTCGGCACTTCAAATGTCTAAGTTGTCAAAAAACCAGGTATGTTGGTTGGTAAGGAATGTACTTACTAAACATTTTCAAACAAAGTCAAGGATACAGAAAGCATACAATTCACTAAAAGTAAAACCGATAACAAAAACCAAAAACATTTTTTTCTTATAATGCCATTACAATTATTATGTGGATAGCTGCATAGTAGGACAGCTGGGTTAAAAGATATGTAGTGATTTAAAGAGAGATGAAAAAGGAAAAACTGTAAAGTGCTAAGCATTGGTTTATAAAACATCAATATGAATGATCTTTTTTAAAGATTTATTTTATATATGTGAGTACACTGTTGTTGTTGTTGTTTTCAGACACACCAGAAGAGAGGATTGGATCCCACTACAGAGGGTTGTGAGCCACCATGTGGTTGCTGGGAATTGAACTCATGACCTCTGGAAGAGCAGTCAGTGCTCTTAATCGCTGCACCATCTCTCCAGCCCCCATGAATAAAATTTTTAGAACTTCTTTGGAAACAATTTTGAGACTCGCAGAACTGAGAACATAAATAGCAAGATAAACAGGGGGCGATAAGGCCCTTTTTATTAATATAAATGATAAACATGTAAGTGGTGAGAATAAAATATGGCTCTAGGCATGATGTAAAAGAAAGTATGAAAGTATGTTTCATTAGTTCATTTCTGTAACCAAAATGTTGAAAAAGACGGGTCCTTTAAGTCTAATACAGATTCTTTTCTAATACAAAATTCTGACAGCAATAACTATAGAAGTAGGTTGACATCAACCTTAATTACATGCCAGCTGTTCTCCAGTTACCTGCACTGAGTTTTACTGGCAGCACCGGGATTTAAGGTATGCCAAGCTACCTGCTTATAACCTTTGCTCTTCTAGCTAGAGAAGCATGGCCTATTTCCTTAAGTGTCCAATGTTCCAAATTCCTCAGGAGAACTGCCTATCAGAAGTCTCTGTGAAGCAGCCAGATTCTCAAATCGCTGCCTTCGCCCAAGTGTCTTGGACACCAGAATTTTCCAACATCCCTTTGCCTTGTGCCAGCAATCTTCACTAGGCCTCCGAACAGACTGGTTGTTCTAAGGGTGAGCAACGTCTGATACAAAGGATTTATTCTGCATCATACATTTTACATTCATTACACATGTTGGGGATCTTCTCAGTGACCCTGTAAGCTAGGCATAATGTCTCTGATTTTAAAGATGAAAAAGTGGTGATGGGGGAAGTCAGCCTTGCTCAGGGTAAAACAGGAAGTGAATAGAACAGAATTCAGAGCCTATGGTCCACCGATAACCTCCTGCCATACACAACAAAACAGACTACAGGCAACAGTTAGTTTTAGATGCCCAATGGCAAGCAGCAATCTAATCCCTGGGAGAGTGCAAGTGTGTGAGATGAGCCACACAACTCTCCATGATTTCTGCCTGACACTGGTTTCTGGATTGCAAAGGAAAAAAATGAAACGAGCCCTGGCAAAATACCTGACATTTTAAGCATTCTAGCACGACTAAAATAAAGAGCATAGGGATTGGGCAGAAAATATTCAAAGAGATACTAGCTTTAATTTTTCAAATTTGAAGAAAGTTAGAAACCCATGGATTAAAACAGTTCAACTAACCACAAGCAAGACAAATGCAAGAAACCAACCACTTATAAATCAGCAATAAACAAACTTATTGAAAACCACTGACAAAGGACTATCATTGAAGCAGGTAAGGAAGCTGGACACTAGCACACGCTTCCAATCAGAACTAAAAAGGGAGAAGACAGTGAGTACTGGCAGCACTTCAGTGCAGGTGAAAGGGATGGGAAAAGATGGCGTAAGGCAACTCACTTTATTGCAAAGTTATAACAATTCTAAATTTGTACTACTGATACCTAATAAAAAACCTTCAAAGTATGTGAAGCAAAATGACCAGAAATGAGTGCAGAAATATACAAATTCAAAATTCTATCAAGAGACTTCAATATTACTCTTTCGTTAATCGCCTTAAACGATTGACAGAAAATCAGGGGAGAAGTCAGAGATGGTGGCTTCTGCCTGTAACTCCACCACTCAGGAAGCTGAAACAGGAAGATTACCATGAGTTCAAGGTCAACTAAGTTCAGGACAACCTGGGCTATATAGTGAGACCCTTTCTCAAAAATAAGACTGCAAAATCAATAGATACAAAGACTTGCTAGATTTTATCTAATAGTTATAAAATATCCCACCCAATAATTGGAAAATACATACTCTTTTCAGACATATGTAGAACATATAACAAAATATTTAAAAATTAGACAACATACTTAACCTCAAGCATTAAAATTACAAGAAAAAGTAGAGGAAATTGGGGTCACAATTAAAGTTGAATTCAGGGGAAATTTATAGATCTGCCCAATATTGAATGGCAGTCCCTAACTCTGGTTAGTGTTCTTTTGGCTAGGGGAATGTTGCACATGGTGGACACAGCATTAGCCTAGAAAAGATCATATGCTTTCTGAACACTGCATTGAAAGCCTTGGCGTTTTCCCCCTGCTATGCTCCCAGGAGCTTTTCAGTCTGTAGGGTGAGGCATATGTTGGACACTGATCTTGAAGAAACAGGACCAGTTCAAGAGAAAGAACTCTGAATGCTTTAGAGATTCCTGGGAAGACAGTCCTTCCAGCTCACTCTACAGTAAAGTCCCAGGGCAGAATCTTTACATACGCCCAGTTAGTTTTTCAGTTCCAATGGCTGCCCATTAGCTGAGAACTTCTAACACTACAAGCAAGAAGCTTAGAGAATAAAAGGAGAAACGGGCTGTGTAATTCCATGCCTACTGCACCAAGATCTGCTTGGGGACTGCTTTCTTCCACAGTTATAGCTCCTACTGATTGCTGCTTTTCTATTCTTCAGTTCTTGTCAGCTTTCTAACACAGGGAATTTGTTTCCCCTTAAAACCTAGGAGTCTTCTTAAGGGCCACCCAAGCATGTTAGCTCCTGGAAACTCATAAACCGCTGCTTGTTTTCTTTACTAGGTCATTCAGTTCATACACAACCTCTAAAAATTTGGACTTACTCACTCTACTTTCTAGCCATCCAGCAGGAACTCTGACAAATACTGGCATTGGCAATGGCATCTATTTCCTGCCTTCTAACATGCTCACATTTACTAAGGCACATAGGCCCTTGCTGTCTGCTACCAACCATACTTTTTTTTTTTTTTAGAATAATAACAATAATGTTGGAATGGCCCTTCTATTCTCCAGTGAGCTATCAAAGTGATCAACCCCTTCCCATCTTCTAATTCTGACAGAGAACAGGAAAATTGACATAGCTCTGAATAAGGAAGTGGTATAAATAAGTATGCTGCTGTCTTTCCCAGATAAAGACGATTCAATTGGTACAAAAGAGAAGCATTTTAAAGATCAATAAAGGCACAGGAACAGGGAACTCCTCAGACATATTTGCTAGCAATAGCACGTCTGAATAAGGGCTGTGATTGTCATCCTCGCGTAGCTGAGCTTGCAAAAGGCTAGCTGTTTTACAGAAGTCACCTAGAGTCCTGACTAACCCTGAAGGAATTCCCACGGCAAAGTGCTAAGAATGAATCACCATCTCTGTACCGTTCCAATCTTTGACGTTGGCACAAATCTCTTCAGTTTCTTTAACAGCTTAGCTTATGACTTCAAGAAGCAGGGGAAATAATATGATGCCTTTTCTCCCAGAACACAGAGGTATAAGGAGTTCACACTCAAGTTCAAATGAATGGTTCAATTGACATATTCTCAAATTCATTTTACTTGCTTTTACGTATTTTTGTTGTTTCTGATTCTCTCTTCAATGTATAATATGACCCGGAAAACCAATCCAAACCAACCAGCCAATAACAACAAGGACAACAAACCACTGAAGCAACAAGAGGAGTTTCGTGTAAGAGGATATTAGAGGACTTAGTCTTGCCAGTAGGTTTTTTTTTTTTCAGCTAAAGTACCGCAGTTTCTTTTCATTACACCTTGAATCCATTTGCTCAAACATGAAATTAGTCCTAATCATATTTAATTAATTAGCTTGGTTTTACCATCACACCAATATTTGACCCCTCCCTCAAGGGGACTGTTGCAATCATCGGTGTGATTTCGCTACATCTTTAGGCTATTACACCAGAAAACATAGCTCCAATTTAAATTGTGTGTCAGTAAAAAAATCAATGTACTAAAAGAAAATTGATTCCATAAGCCAAAATTTTTATGAAAGCAACTGATCCATAAAGCGAGTTAAAACTATACTAAGAACAGAACTGAATTATCTTTCTCAGCCAAAACGGGCTTATCAAGGTATTCGAATCCATGATAAACACTCACTGGGAAAACGACAGTAAACAGGAAAACAGGGATCTTCCAGCGTAAGGTTGCTGAGAAATCATAAATCATACAAGATTGTCAGCAATGCTCAGTATGACGACACAGGTTGGGCTGGTGTGTGTTGTAGAGACAAATGCATCAGGAGCCGGGCTTTTACTGTGGACCCACATGCTACACAACCAAAGGAGGATTATATAGGCCAGTCGTGAGTCTGCTAATAAATACAAGTTACGAATAATTAATGCTCTCTTCCCGTATCTGAAATGAAGATGTACTGATGAAGGGCAGGAACGTACCCGATTCCTGGGAAAAGCTTCAAGCTTGCTCACACTCGAGGATGGGGGCGGAGTCAGAGAAAAGACTGCAGAGGACTCAGAGGACTCAGCATTGCTCAAGCCACCAGGAAACCAATTGGCAAAGGAAGTAAGAACACATTGCTAGGGCAACAAGCAACAAAAATCTATTCCTGCTGCAACGTCTCCTAGCTAATTTAATCCTAAAATAGTTCTGTAATTTGCCACAGAATCCAGAACAGTGTGAATTACTGAAAAGGATAAAACAGTAAAGGAAAGATTGGATAATTTGATATAAATTACTAAAAGTGTTACTTTGCTGAAGAGACTTGACACTATTTTCTTTGCAAAAAAAAAAAGTTAAATAATATCTATTTAAAAACAATGCAAATTTGAGTCTTAATATTTCTACCCTTAAAAGAAAACTCAATGATGAAGTTGGGGAGGTAGTTCAATGTGTAAAAGGCCTGCTATATTGGTATGAGGGCCTAAGTTCCAATCCCCAGTACCCACATAAAAAGTTGGATACAGAGGTCTGCATCTGTGACTGCAGTGCTGGAGGGGTGGGGCAGATTCAGTCAGATCCCTGCAGCTCACTGTAGCTTGGTCAAATGGATGAACGCCCGGTTCATTAAGATATTCTGTCTCAGACAATAAGGTGAAAAGTGATCAAGAAAGAACCCATTGTTGACCTCACACACATGCACACACTCACACACACACACGAAGAGACATACACACACGGTGGGGGGGAGAGAGAGGAGAACTTACACACATGAACACACACACACACACACACACATACACATACATATACATATATTTATATATATATAATTCATACACAACAGAAAAGCAATGGAAAATTTAAATCACTTCTATTATTGCTGTGGGAAACAGAGTGAAGACAGAATGACTGTTTTCAAGGGTTTCCAGAGAGAGCAAGAGCAGCACTCTGTGAAATAGAATGCAGCCTTCTGACACAAAGCTCACGCTGACCCAAGGGCCCATATACGCTGATGGATCTCTTTCTACATGGATACAGGAGATCATAAACGGAAAGGTTAGCAATAACTACCGCATCCTTGTTTGGCTCTAGGAACTTGGCCTGATAAGAGGGCCATCGAGGGAATTTAGAAAGATCGGACAAATGGACACACTTATATTAACATTGGGTTCGGATGGACTGAGGTCTCTGATGGAGAAATCACAGCACCCTCGTGTGGTTCTGCGTTTCGCCTTGCAGCTGGCTTGTGTGAATGCCGCTCGGGGAGAGAAAACGCAGCAGTGCTAGGCTGTATTAGTTCCTCACCATCTTTGGGGTGGGACACACTACCTACTCAGAGTGGTGACTCAGGGGAGGCAGAACGTGGCCTAAAATGGGGAGTTCCAACCTGTGTTTTTCCGCAGCGTAGGCTGGGGCCAAGGCTGTGGTTCCCAAACTCCTGGGCACCTCGACATCACTGGGAACAGGGAGGAGTTAGGAACAGGACCCATGGGCCTGAGATGAGTCCTGGGATGGGAGAATCTGCCTCAGCTCAGGGCGAGTGTCAGGAGTGCAGAGGGGCCTTCTGCAGACTTAGGCTGTGCAGCTCTGTAAGGAAGGCTTCTCCCAACAGCCTTAGGGAGATTGATGAGAGAGACAATCCTTGTTCATCTGAAATGTTCATTCATGGTGAAAAGGGTGCATACAACTTATTCAGAGTGGGCCAGAGATTAAATACCTTTTGGAGGAGGAAATGTCCAAGAAGGAAAGCTTATTGGTTAGACTCGCTGGGTGGTACATCTAGATACCTAATTAGCATGGAGAACTCTGGCTCTATACTATGTGACCAGGTGTCATGGTCCTCTTAGTGAGGTGTCATGGTCACGTGTTCCAGGACAGGAATCTGGTTGGGAGCAGATTCAAATGCCTGCCGTTCTCAATTATGAGAATTGCTGGGGTTCCTTAATCTGCTGGACTTTATTAGTTTTTCTGTCCTGTGACAGAAAACTAATAAACCCCGGAAACTCATTGTGCTTATTATATACTATTGAATAGAGAGGCAGGCTTATTGCGTACAGCAGAATAAGGAGGTGGGATTATTGCAGAGAAACAAGGAGGCAGCATTTATGGCATCAGCTAGCTCAGTAGGCAGGTTAAGCTATTCTCTGTAGGAGCAGTCTCTGTAGGGGACAAGTCTTCTGGCTATAAATATTCATAAGAAGAAAGCTATGGGGACATTTTCTGCACACATTATCAACATTCATACTTGGGCCAGGAGAGAAGCTTTGTCATTTGCCTGAGCCTAGTCCAGAGAAGGCTTTGAACTTTTCCTATGAGTCAGAGATCTTTGATCCTGGTATGGTTCTGTCCATATCAACGATACACATTCACTAAAGCCTGCACACACTCAGGGCTTCCTCCACTCAGCATGAGCAAGTCCAACAGTCTTACATGATTCTAGGCTCTAAATTCTGAAGGCTCTGGGCAGACTTCTGTTTAGTAATATATTCCCACTGATCAGGGGAGTAAGAGTCATCCTCAGATTTTCTGGGGTTCATTACTACCACCTGACAGAAAAAGAACAGGTTAGAATCCAGTAGATTGTAATGATCAGTCAGCTGCCACGGGACTGATGGCGATTTGGTGGGACATGAACAAAGTCTGAAGGGAAAGTTAGCAATAGACTACTGTGTTTTCTGGGCTAGACTGTCAATGGTCCAGATTTCAGAACTAAATGGTGGTTGCCACTCAAAGAAATCCAGATCAACCTAAATATTCTTGCTAAATGCAAGATCAATGGCTGAGGAAAGATCCAGTGTACCAAAAACAAGCTTGTACATACTAAAAGGAATCAGGACTATATCTATATATTCTCACATACTATTGCTATAGCTACAGATAAATATTACTTTTTGTTTTCTGTTTCACGACTACTAGTTTCTTTTCTTCCCCTCTTTCACTCTAGGAGGAGAGGCGGGCTGAAATTAGGGAATTTATTCATAAGTTGCAAAGTAAGATGATGGATCATCATGGAATGAGAAAAAGTATGAGTGCCATTCAAAAGACTAGAGTCAAGAAACAAGCTGCTCACCGCATATAAACGCAAGCTCTAGTGGGCACAAACAGGGGTCATTGCTCAGCACGAGCCAGGGAACCTTCACTAATGCCAACAGACTTTTCTTTCCATCAAATATCCACGAAACTGAAAGAAACAATCACTGATCCAAATCTGTATATAGTAGGAAATAACCACTTTTTTTCTAGCCATGTCCTAGAAGATTCCCAGCTCAGGACTCAGCTGTTCAGTTCTTCCTTGCTTCATAGCTACAGTAGTCTATAAATAAATTCCTGTTTTAACAACTTGTCAGTGATTCACAAACCTAAAGAGGCTACACAATGGAAATACAGTAGTCTCGATTATCCACACACTGTTTCAAGACCATGTGCATATCTGCAACAGGAAGTACTGAACTCTAAACACTACACGACATTTCAGGTTAGCCATTACTTCTGTGGCTTACAAAAAAATCTTTATTTAATATCTATAGGAGTCTGTAAAATAAAAACCAAAAATTATATTGTTAACTTTGCCAATTGACATATTTCTTTGGACCACTCAGGTAACTGTCTTAAGGTCTTTCCAGAAGAATGGCTCTCTTACTGATGTCTTCCTTACACGTTTTCTCTCTATTTTATCCATAGTAGTTATTTCCTGTACCACTGGAGAGCCTCAGTTTAGATATAACAATGCAGAATACCAGATACATTTCTTCTATATAGATAGCATTGTGTGGTCCCATTTTTAAGACAGATACATAGGCAGGCAGGCAGGCAAGCAGGCAGGCAGGCAGGCAGACAGATGGAAAGAGAGAAAGAGAAAGAAAGAAAGAAAGAAAGAAAGAAAGAAAGAAAGAAAGAAAGAAAGAAAGAAAGAAAGAGGGAGGGAGGGAGGGGAGGAAGGAAGCAAGGAAGGAAGGAAGGAAGGAAGGAAGGAAGGAAGGAAGAAAGGAAGGAAGGAAGGAAGGAAGGAAGGAAGAAGAAAGATGCTCATATGGTCCAGATAGCCAGATAGTTCATGTTTTCTCATGAACTACTGAAGCTGAGAATTGTGTTATAGATGTAGCAAGAAGAGAAGACAGGGCTCAGGTTGGGACCCATGTTGTTGAGAAGGAAGGGCTTTGGGGTTTAGTAGAATGCCTTTCTTGGCCCAGGAGGAAAGTGTGATAGAATGTGCATCTTGTTTTGGGCATTCTTTGACTAGTCTCTATGTCTCTGTTTTTTTGCCTGCTAACTTATTGGCAGGTCTTTATCAAAGCCATCCTGTCAGCTTAACAAGAAATCAGAAAATATATGAAACTCAACTTGTTACTGCAGCAAATGTTTGCAAGAGAAGAAAATACATGTAAAAAATAAAAGACACAGTGAATTAGTAGGTGTGAATGTTTTACTCATCGGTCACTCCTATTAGTGGAGAAAGGCTATAATAGCATATGAAAATATGAAATAAACCCAAATAGGATTGATGACCTTGCTTTCCTTACAATTAAGAAAAGAAGGTTACATTCTGAGATTGTAAGACTGTAATACGGGGAGCGATGGAAGAGTCTCTACCATTAGAAGACATTACCTTTATAACGTAATGTTCTATGTTATTGAGTGATGAAGCAAGGCTAGGCCTAGAGACTATAAAGATGGAGATAAGAAAGCAGGAGGAAAGTGAAAGAATTATAAAAGTCACTAGAAACTAAGAACTACCCAGTCGTCCAGGTTCCTCTCCCACTCGGGAAAGGTCAAGTGATTGCTCTAAAGACCTGTAACCGAATCCTCTTCCTCTTTTGATGTTCTCACCAAGAGGGGTTTAACTGCCCTTCCCTTGATTCATTAGATGCTCACTTCAAAGAGCCCCTAAAAGCACAATATTTGCCTAAACAATACCCTTGTTTGAGTAAATCTAGACAAAACCCCCAAGGCAATCTATCCTAAATTTCACACATTATTGCCTTTGGCCCTGTCAGTGACCTCAGCCTACAATATTGATTGCTGCTTGCCTCCCAATATGAATCCTTCTGATGATCAATCAGTTGGCAAGACAGACAGTCATCCAATCTGATACTAAAGGTGGACCAAAACCCCAGAGGAAACCTAACAATGTAGAAGATGTGCCATTACTTTTGTTTACAGAGCATTTCCAAGCAACACAGAAACAGCCTACATTTGATCTATGACTTAGGATTCTGAAATGAAGACAGATATACTATTTAGTAACAAATTAACTCAAAATAATCTATGAATTAAAAAAAAGATGTCATTGTTCTAACATGCGTGCAACATCTGTGTTACTCACATGAAAGGAGAGCACAGCCTTCTGTGGTGTCTGTGTTTTCAACATAGAAGACTAATAAGGAAAGTTATCTTTATCAGTAAGTGTGGAAACTGTTCAGCACACTAGTAATGAAAGATACACAAGATAAGAGAAGAAAAAAATACAGAACTAATAAATTTGGGAAGGCTAAAATACAGCATACAAAGCTAGTAACACAGTAGCAATGAAGGTACCCTGTTCTAAGCAGGTAGGAGTCCCTCATGTTTATGCTAGCCCCAGACACTTATGGGACTCAGAAAGTTCCCATTGTTTTTGTTTAAAGAATAAATGAACACATGTGTAATTACTGTATGGGAGTATACTGAATAGAAACAGGAAGGAACAGCTAGCATGGTGGCCTATGCCTTTAATTCCAGAGGCAGAGGCAGGTGAGTCTCTGAGAGATTGAGGCCAGCCTGGTCTATATAGTGGGACCATGTCAGAAAGAGAGAGAGATAGGGGAGAAGAAAGAGAATGGGGAGGTAGGAGGGAGGGAACCTGAAGAGAAATACTGGCAAACGAACCAATGAAGTTCTTATGACTGCAATATTTCACCAGGAAGGAATTTCAAAAAAAAAAAAAAAGTTTCTCACACCATTAAAACCCTGAGGCTAGGGTGATTGCTCAGCAAGTGAAGACATTTGCCTGGCAAGCCTGTGGACCCAAGTTCGATTCCCATGACCTATCCAAAGGCAAGAAGAGAACCATTTCCATAAAGGTGTCACTGATGGTCACACACATTCCATGGGCGCTTCAACACACATCACACTAAAATATATATGGAAAATAAAGCCTCTGACAACGGTAAACCACATGCTCAAGATTGTTGAATAAAAGAATGTCTTGGTTACTCTACAGCTTAAAACATTAAAATAATGCTTTTGAAAGATTTGAAAATAGGAGATTTTCAAGGAACATGTTGAACTTCAAAGCCATACAAACGCAGAACTTTTTAAAAGTATTATGAAAGCATTCAACTGAAATTAAATTTCAAGAGTAATATTTCTAAGGGTGGTGATGATGGAAAGATTTTTTCTATCCTTATGATTTCTATGGTTATTTAATGATGGACATATAATTCTTTTATTTAAAAAACATAAATTTTCACTTAGTGAATCAAGAAGAGCACTTTTGGAGAATATACTCCAAATAGCTTCCCAAGAACACATCTCACTCTGGAGGGTTTCCTCTCCCTACATTCAAGATGGATTTGTACATGCCCAAGTCAGTAGGGTATCATGATAACACACTGACAACTATTTTGTTTGAAACTTGTGAAATCTAAATTAAAATGCGTATACTCCATTATCCTCAGTTCTTGTTGTTACAATCAAGATACACTGAACTCGTTAGTATTTGAATCCATTAAAATTTTCCAAAATTAGCCAGGCATGCTGGAAGACACCTTTGATCCAGCACTCAAGAGGGAGAGGTAGATGGAGCTCTGGGAATTTGAGACCAGCCTGGTCTACATAGAGAGCTCCAGGAAAGCCAAGACTGTAGAGAGAGTGAGACCCTATCTTATAACAAGCAAACATTCCAACATTCAAATAACTTTAATGACTTGACATGTAGTATAATTTCATTAACTTCAGTGAACATTTATAACACAAGTCCTTTATATTTTTGGAAATTGCCTTTGGATTGCACTTAAGATAATAATTATTCAGAGTAAATAAGTTAATATACCTAGGTGCTATATAATTATGAACTGTAATTCAAATGTTGGTTTTAGATTTCTCTATAGCTTTTCTGACCTTGTATTTATTTCTGGTGGCACATTTAGCTCACAGTGTTTGAGCTAATTAATACTGGTTCTTTTCTACTTGCTTTCAATGTATCATCTATTAATTATATTTACTTTAAAATGTATGATATAAAATGCTTTCAACATACAGATGTCATATATATATATATATATATATATATATATATATATATGTAAAATTCATAAAAGACCTCAGTAGAGATATACTACTAAATATTCAGTGGAATGGCTAGCATCAGAGCCAGAGAGCCACAAGTGTTGTCATGCATGTGAAGAAATCTAAACACTTATATAGTGTAAGTGGAAATATAAAGACCTGCAGAATCTCTGGATACCAATACAGCAATTTCTCAAAGGTGTAAGTATAGAATTACAGTGTGGCCTAGGAATTGATTCTACAACTACAGTGAGGGAAAAGGAAGGGGTGTGTCCACACAAGAGACCTTGCATGCAAATGCTCATAAAACCATTATTCCTAACAGCTAAAAGGAGAAAACAAACCAAGTGCCTACCTTCTTACAACTGGATGAGCAAAACCTGACTTATTCATAAAACAGAATATTGTCTATAGAAAAAATGCATTTGAAGATATTATTCTGAGTAAAAGATGCCTGTCATAAAAGACCACATATATAATACATATGTATTGTATCTTTTGGAAATGTCCAAAAAGTAGATTATTGGTTACCTAGGACTGGAGGAGATTGTGTAGCATAGTAAATGATTGAGAATAAATATAGTTTGGAGGGATAGTAAAATATTCTAAAATTAATTGGGATGATGATTACTTTACTGCAAATACACTAGAACAACTGAGTTGTGTGTTTTAATTGGGATAATTTGTGTGATGTGCATCTCCATAAAGCTATTTAAAATAGACTGTCAGTTACCATCTTATGTCAGTTGCTTATATTACACATTATGTTAGTTTTCCTGAAAAAAAAAACTAGCAGTGATGAAGTATTTATACTTTTATGATCTATTTTCATATATTTATATAATTTACTGGAGCCAAAGTTATGTACAAGATAATGTTAACCACAGTCATTTCTATTAGCTTCAATCTGAAACAATTTTAAGGACTCATTTGTAATAATGAAATTTAACTACTGTGGTTTATCGACATGGCAAAATATCATCAAAAAGCTGTAATTTATAAAACCATATGGAAATATTAAAAGTTTAAAAATAATGCCAGGAAGTAGTATTTAAAATATAAAATGGACACAACTAACTCACTTCAAATACCTGCTTCCATGAGATGACGTGGTTGGATTATAGATTTTGTTTGCCTTTTTCTTTCTTTTGTATAGCACTTTTCTTTTGTAACCCTCTCAATTAAGAAAGATATTAATATGCTCTCCTTTCATCAAACCAGAAGTGAGCACAGCAGTCCGACAAATTAGACTTGGGTCCCCTGGAAGAGCAGCAGTCAATGCACTTATCCATGGAGCCATCTCACCAGCCCCCTCTTAAGTATTATTGAGAGAAAATTTGCCTTTACTGCATATATGGAGGAGTAGAAGGAAAACTGACCCCGCTGTTCAGGGATGATTGTGGCAGAGATTCACTGGATTCCCCCCCACTCCAGTGTTTCTTTTTATAAACAGTTGACGAGCTGTTTTCTCTATGCACCATCACCATGAACACATGGAATGGTACACATTATTATGAAACCGCCCATTTATAGCCACACTTTGTTCTTCCATACGCTATGGCTTTTATCCTCTACCCTTATTCAACTGTGAGGCTTGCCCAAAAAGAAAAAAAAATACTGTCATCCATATGTTGATGCACCTTTCTCAAGAGCCCACTACAGCTCACATTAAATAGTGCGACATGTGCTTTATGTGTTTACTGTTCTTTTCTATGCAGGAGCCCCCTGAGCAACAATAGCAGCCATTGTAAAGCAGAGCTTTATCTATCACCTCAGACGTTGGGTCCGATGCTTTTAGCTTTACAAGTCCTGTCAGATCCTGCACTTCAGTCCTTTTCCAGAACATCTCCTTTGGTGTAGTTTACCAAGCTTCCACTACATATACTGCAAAGCATATCCCTCCTTAACAATAAAACTACCATTGAAAACTGCTTCTGCTCTTTCCACAAGGGAGAAAAACCAGAGAAATCCCCATCTGCCCACTGCTAAGCTTGGGCCTGGCTCCCTCAGATCCAAGTCAAACTCCTCTTTCAGCAGCACTCCATGGTCTCCCAGGCTGGCTTCCTCTAGTGCCTGCTCTGTCCTGGAAGTCCTATAGGATGCTACTTCCAGGGCTTGCCTTTCATCTCCACATTCTGCAGAAACGGATGGGTGGCTCTCCCTGACCACATAGTCCAAGCCCATGGCAGAGACACTCAAGTAGTTCACAACTCTAAGCAAAGCACCCTAGCACACTAACTTCCTGACCTGGACACAACAAACAAACAAACAAACAAACAAAAATGGGCCTGGTGCTTCCTCAATAGTTGACCTAAACATAGATATACAGAAATCATGAAAATTTGAATGTTTCCCTGTAGGACCGTGAAAGGCAGCCTAGTTTCTAGTCGAGCACAGGCTAGAAATCCCAGTGACCCCAGGTGACACCCCAGGTGACCCCGAGGACCCCAGGTGACCCTAAGGGTTGGCAGGCATTTTGCTATGACCCCATACTCCAGGCTCCTGACCCAAGGCCTCCATAGATTTGTGTCCTTCAGTCACAAAAGGGCAACGCCCCAGCCCCTCTACAGGTCGAGGACGTGACCACAGGCCAAGTAGCCTCAAGATAGACATCTATTTTAATGAGGTACCCGAAGGCCTGAAGGGCTTAGCCAATTAAGCTTTCCTTCCCAGACACTCCTCCCTTCAAAAGGCATTTAACCTTAGGCCCACCCTGAGAAAATGGGGTACAGTTTTTACTCATCTACTCTCCGCCATGACAACAAATGCTTTAAACCATGGACTGCCTTCTTTTCATCGAGATCCGCCATGGGGAGCAATGGAGAAGGCCTTCACCTAAAGAGCAGCTTCTAATCTTCCGCAGAAGGCTTCTCAGCACTCCCAGCCATGGCCACCACCAAGCCAAACCAGTCCCTTAACCAACAAGCTAAGAACTCTCATCCCTGCGGGACCCAGCCAGACCGCTCTCCCTCTCTTCACTTCAGCCTCGGGCCAGTCCAGCCTGGGGCCCCCACTTTGTTCTTAGCTCTTCCTCGGCTTCAAGCAGTGCCTGGGTACCCAAGAGCTTGAGAACCAGATTGTCCCCAGCTGCCCTGCAGGCCAGGGACACTGGAGCCCGCTCCAGCTGTCCCCAGGACCTCAGACTGAGCTCCCCGACCCCTGGACCCTAGCATGGGGTAAGTGCAATCAAACTTCCAGTGTTCTGCCTCCCTGAGTGGCCCTTGCCCCAAAGTGGGCCATACGCAGGGCCTCAATTAACCCTACATTTCCACCCCCAGCAATTTTCAATCTGTGTGAGGACTCTGAATTCCCAGAAGCCGTCTTTGCTATATCCACTCTATGTCTAGAACAAATCATTGTTGGTTTAATCATTTGACTCATCCAGTTGTCTGTTTGTGTTATCTAGAACACCACGCAAACAGCAGTCTTTGTTTGTCTCATGACAAAGCACCTGGGATTTCCTTCTGTTGTTGGCTGGCCAACAATGCGCCTTTATAGGAGACAGTCAGCAAGTAAACACAGCATAAAGGTGGCTGCAATGTCACTCCTGAACTATGAAGTCTGGATTCCTCATTGTTTGTCTATGAACAGAATTCAAATGGCCATAAAGTAATATAACTAAAAGACTGAGAAGGATCCCACCTCGGCTGATATGATCTTTGGTTTCTGGAAGGTTTTAGTTTCCCCCGAACCCATGTCAAGATAAACAAAGGAAGGAAAAGCCAGGCATCCTGTGTGTTGCTTCTAATCCCACAACTAGGAAGGAAGAGACAGGAAGTTCCCTGGACTTATTAGAAGCTAGCCTTGCCTACTTGGCAAGTTCCAGATCAGAGAAAGACCAGCCCTCCAAAAGGTGGAGGGCTGTATAGAGCCTGAGCAATCATCCAAGGCTGTCTTCTGCTTCTGGACCCAAACACATATTCATATTCTCATTCTCTCTCTCTCTCTCTCTCTCTCTCTCTCTCTCTCTCTCTCTCTCTCTCTCTCTCTCCACCCCCTCTCTCTCACACACAAATACACTCACACTTACACACACTCTATCTTGCTGTCTGCCTCTGTCTCTCTCCCTCTGTGTGTGTGCAGGCACCCATACGCGTATGATCTCCCCAGTCAAAATGTTGATGAAGCACCAACTAAGTACTGGCCTTTAAGCAGTTCATTCTCTGCAGAGAAAGTGATGGCAAAAAAAAAAACAAACAAAAAACAAAAAACCCAACAAAACAAAACAAACTAAAAAAAAAAAAAAATCCAACCAAACCAACCAACCAAACAAACAAAAACCCCAAACCAACAAGTCTCACAATTTAAGCGTAAGAGGAAATCATCAAGAGAAAAAAGTTGAGTACCATCTAAAGCAAGGGAAGGGAAGGGCAAGAGAGTGAGGGCCAGAAAAACAATTCTCCTGGGAAATAACCAGGAACATCACCCATAGTAAAACATACGTGTGTGTGCAGAAGACAACATCTGTGCTGCTTGTGGCGGAAGAGGGCAAGCCTCATCTCCTCGAGGCCCTAGTGCACGCTCCAGATAAGGAAGCCGCACTTCGTGCTCAAGTCATGAAAATATCCTGATTGGAGAGGAACTTGGTTCCTTGCCAGCCTCCCTAACACCCCCACCTCTGTCCTCTCCACCTTTTGGATGCAGGTGGTTCTCCCACAGGCCACAGCCTTGCACCCAGCCCCTGGTGCGCCCGCTGCTGTGGAGAGCAGAGCACCTGCATTGTCTGTATCCTGTGGCCTGGCTGCCCTTCCTCATCCTTCCTGCATTTCCCATCCCCGAGTTAGCCTCACCGGTGGCTCACGCTGCAGGCCTTGGTCAGGCTTTGTCACTGCTCGGGGTTCTCTTTCCAGGTTACTGCGGGTCCTACCTGTTTGTGGTCAGGTGAGTTTATTGACTTTAGCAGTTTCAGATGACAGCATTCCTCATTACTTTAACTACTATCCACAGACCCATCTGCATAGTTATTTATTTAACTAGGTTCTCACACAGATCTGCTTGTGATAATGGTAATTCATTATTATTATTATTATTATTATTAATTATCTGGTAGCTCTGGACTACGTTAAAGAACTTTCTTGGGATGAATAGGGACTATAGTCTCTCGTCTTACAAGGCATTGACACAAAAAGACTAGCTACCTTAACCATAAAAAGAAGGGCCCTTAATTTCAGCTCAGCCCCTGAGATCTGGTAAGTGCTATTGTTCTCTTGAACCTCAAGAGTAGCTCCTGTGACTCCCATTTTATGAAGAATAAGAAATATAAAAACTTTTTTTTTTTTGGTGTGGAATTGACTTATAGGCCAAGAAACTTAATTTTCTACTTTCTTTTGTATCAGGTTGGAAAATCTAACCACTTTCTTTGTCTGAATGCTTGCTTTATACTAAGACAAAAATGTGACAAATCTCTGTATACAGTTAATATTGAAGAATTAAAACATTGCTGCCCACTCTTAGGTACGTCATTCAACCCTCTCCCTGCAAGAGTGCCTGTCACAAAGCAGGTGTGTGAGGCGGGGGAATCATACTGAAGTCAATGCATTATTATAAGATACAAGGCATTATTGTAAGATACAAATGGCAAGTAATGCAATATATATATATATATATATATATATATATATATATAATTATCCTGAAAAACGTAGAATAATAGAGAAATATGAGCCTTGGATTCAGAAAGATTACTATCTTTTTAACTTTAAGTAGGTTCTTTGTATAATGGAGGGAGATATATATATATATATATATATATATATATATATATATATCCTTCAAAAGTTTTGTGTGGATTAAAGAAAGTAAAATACTTAAAATGCTTTATAGAGCACTGAATAAATGAGTGTTATTATCATTTCTACCTACACAATTTACTGCACAACCAATAAAGTCCGGCAATAAAGTCAATGGACTAATTAAGTAAGAGGAATGGATGATCCTGCAGGATCTGGGAGCATCCTATTTGAAATTAGAGTTACTCTCAGAACCAGACATATCACTTACATATCAAAGGGTTAAGAATGGTGGAGAACCCATATAACCTAGCTTTGGGTCTGTTCCAGTAGTAGAGACAGGGACAGGACTTTGCTAGTAGAGATTCTGCATGATGAACAAAAAGAGAAAATGCTTTAGCTACCGAGTGTTGCCAAAAATCTTATCTCCCAACAGCTTTCTTGAGCCCCTAGCACCTACATTAAAAAAGAAAAACAAACAAACAAAGCCAGGTGCCACTACTGGAAGCTATATGCCCTGAGATTCTGGTGATAACAATGATATCGTATTGAACAACATCTCCCCAAAGAAATGAGTGGAACTCAACATGTCTGCCATTAGAAAATCCCAACTAGATTAAAATGAGTGTTTGCTCCTTGCATTGCATTAAGCTTAGGGAACAGTTCAGAGTTACACATCAAATTAAAAATTATGAAGATTTTTCAGTGATTCCAATTCAGGTATGAGTTTCTGATACGCTCACATCTACCAAGGAATACAGCCACCTCAGCAAACAGCAGGTTTCTACTATCTTCACAAAACAGAATGCACCCAGAGATTAGCATCTCTTGAAGGAAGAACCTCTAATGCAAACAACACTTGCATAACATGCTCAGAGCTATGGAAGAAACTGTTTGAACCAAGAGCAAAAGTCAGGTGTACCCTTCATTCATATGCCTGTTCCCTGTGCAGTCTGGGTCTCTGTAATGAGCTGGTGGCAGAGAAAAGAAAATTAATTTCCCGCATGACCCTAGAGACAAAATTTTTGTTTTCCCAAATCAAAATAACTATACAGAATTGTTAATTTGCACTGATTCTGATCATAAGATGAAATACTATGAATTCTAAGCTAATGCAAATATGCATGCATACTCTCCAAGAAATGCTAAAAGATCACAGAATGTAGTTTGCAAACTTAAAATGATTTGATTTGTTGCCTAATATCTTCCAAAGGAAACTTTAGCATTTTCTGCTTTAATTACTAGTTCCCTAAGCAATTTATCTTAAAGACTTTTCTCATTTGTTTTATTAATAAGCTTCCTCATGGTTTATCCACTTCATTTGGAACTATTGGAATGGATTGATCCTCCAAGCACAGAGATTCTCAAGGGCTTACCAACAAGTCCATAAAAAGATGAAAAAATCAAGACTATAATGTCGAATAAGCACCAGTAAGTGGAAAGAGAGAGGTAAAAGAAAATGTTAGTTTTTCCTTAGGGCTGAATCTAATGTATTGTACATAATTCATTTCTCCTAGGCAATTTCTCTAGTTTGAATATAAAATTATTTTTTGGTAGAAATACAGTAAAAGCTATGAGAAAGTTCTTGTATGAAAAAAAGAAATTGAGAAACTGCTTCACATTCTAACATCCATTATAAATCCTAGGTTTGAAATGTTATCACCTGCTTAGCTAAATAATTTAGGTCAATCATATTTTATATTGATACAGTATTTTATTATACAGGCCTACTTTTAAAAATGGAATAAAACTTTCATAATTCAAAACCACAAATATTCATATTCTCGCTGGAAGAATTTAGGGTGAAAATAATCCTTTATAAAATATTAGCCTTCAAATATCCTTTAAAAATTAAACACAGAAATCATTAGTTTTGTTTAATATTATCGAAGGGAAATATTAACATTCAGATGGCATTTTACAAAGCTGATACCGGCAGCAGTTCAGAGATATAACTGGAGGGCCTCTGAATCAATTTCCTTGGAAATTAGAAAAGACCCATAAAGATGAGAAGACGAAAGAAGAGTTTCAATTCTGATTGTCTCGAAGCAAAACAAAACCCCATTTCCCTTCTTAAAACCAAATGCAGGTTTGGGAGCTTACCTTCTTCTGGGGTTACTGACCGCCTGTGTCTGCACTTCCAGACCTTGGGAACTGAAATGGGCTGCCCGTATCTTGGATTATAGCGGTAGCATGCACCCATGGTGCTGAAGGGCGGTGAGCCTGTGGTAAACATGACGGGCTCTCAGCACAGCCTGAGAAGAACTGCGTGGAGAATGTGGCTTCCCTGCTCCATCACAGGAGTGGCTGCTGCAGAGCCACCTGGGCAGAGCCTCTGCCAGGAGGAGTGAGTCAACCTTCCAAGTGCACGGTGGGCAGACAGGTTCCACCACCTCACACTGGGGGTAAGGCTAGAAAGCTTTATAGAAACCAGCAGTGCCCTTCAAGAGCAGCCTTTTGTTCTCTTCTGCTTTCAGAAGCCAGCAGAGATCTGTTCATTATACAAGAGATGTTTTCATTTCAATACAGAACTTACAGGTTTTTTTTTTTATTTGACTTTCATATTTTTAATATCACTCAAAACTATGTTTTCTTGTTTAAGAGGTGAATGCATCTACTATATCTGTCGTCAGAACATGTTAGGGATTTGATCCCTTACCCCAAGTTTTACGGAGTGACCTCCGTCACTACCTTTAGCGCTGGATATAATCCTGAACTCTGAAAAACCACTGTATAATTACCTTAATGAGACTTTGTGTTTATATTTCGTCTTTTATCTAAAGAGCTCAAAGCGTTTTGCAAATATATCATATTAAACTTCACAACACCCCATCCAGGAATGCTATACTAAGGATTATTATTATTATTAATATCCATTTTACCAGGTGGGGAAACAGAGAGATTACCAATTAAATGATTCAATTTGAGGTCATAGTGCTAACTAAAGACAGCATACTGCAGGGCTCTTGACTCTAATTCCAAGGACATGTTCAACTGAGCAAGAGACCTCTAGAGTTGCCATAAGCGCTTAGATCTTTTTTTTTGACAATCTGTTATTTTGTTGTACAGGTTTAGACAACAGAAAAGCAAATTAAAATAAGTCACATCACAAATTAGGTCACACCTAGAGTTAGCACAAGTAACAACTTTCTTTACATTCCTCTTTCTGTTTCCAAGGGCTACCACATCCCATCTACTGACAGACCAGGCCACAACTGGTGTCCATGTATAGAGTGGTTAGTCAGTGAGCTCTCCCCACCCCCCACCCCCCAACCCCCCCACCCCCCCACCTTAGGAGGAAGAGGACTGCGTGCCAAGAACCCTTCTCTCATTTCACTTATATATGATGCTAGTGTAGTATCTTATAGAAAAAGTCAAAACTTCTACCACAAAGCAATCCTAACAATTTTATCTTCCATCCAAAATTTGCAAGTTTATCATCCTATGTATATTCATTGGGAATTTATACAGAGTTATGCAATTTTTAAGAAATGAGTCTATGTTGCCACCTCCAAAGATTTGCACTCCTGTACAAAGAGACGTGTGAATATCCCCAGGCAAGGATACAGATACACTTGTTTGGAGCTTAATTTGGCAGTCTCTCCAAATTTGGTAATATCTCCTCCCCATTGTTAGTGGTTAGTTTGCATACAGTCGTACTGTTCTTTTAAGTGACTACATTTACATTTCACATACATGCATGGAAATATATAAAATTTATGTTATCCTTCCCCATTTTATTTGCTATTTGGGCATTTCTTTTTCTGTCTTAAGAGTTGAAATGAGCATCCTTGAATGCCCAAATTTGTGGGCTTTTTTAAAGGTATTTTTATGTTTCCCATTATTACATAATCTAAAGCATGCCTGCTTCTAAAGCATCATTGTTCTCCATGGCTCTACACAGAGAGGTGCTTATAGCATTGTGAGTCTTGAATGGAAAACACAATTGTCCCTCCATCCTTAAGCTCACTTTGCAGCAGAGGTTTTCCCTTTTTTTTATAAGATGTTACACTGCTGTCATGTATATGACCTCAAAAATGTGAAATGGTGGAAAGTTACTTGCTACTGAAAAAGAGACGCTGGGCTTGATCTCTCACTGGGCTTGATCTCTTGCTGGGCTTGATCTCTAGTAGTTACATTAAACAACAAAATGTTTTTTAAAAGCCAGTTACAATGGCCTGGAATTCTAGGAAAGTAGAAACAGATGAATTCTTGAGACTTGCTAACCAGTTGGTGATCTCTAGGCTCAGTGAGATCCTATCCCAATAAACAGGGTAGAAAGCAAGTAAGAAAGATACACAACACTGACCATTGACCTCTGCAAATGCACACACACACACACACACACACACACTGCACTCAAATGTGTAGTTCTCCACAGACAATGGATAAATGACTAGAAGAGGTCTAAAGAACAGTATACACAATCATTCATCTGTGATTTGTACTTCATATTTTCCAAGTGCTTAGTTCAACCACAATAAAATCAAATCTTTGTCTTTTGCCAACAGACAGGATAGTGGGTCCCTCATCTTAGAGAAAAAAAATGTGTTTTGCAAATAAAGCCTCAACCAAATGATTATTCCGAGCATGAATGTCTTATGACTGGCTATTTGTACCTCTTCACCCCTAAAACACGTGGGAGATGCATAGTTATTTTCAAATGAATACACACAGTGTTTTTAATGTCCTAGACTGTCCATAACCTGGAAGGCCATCAGGAAGTTTCTCTTTCCAGTGAGAACGAACTTTATTTTTTACAAAAATACAAGTTTGGAAATCCTATCGCCTCATTTACTAGTAATTATATAGTTGGCAAGATAACTTTTTAGTCTGAAGGTCCGAAATAGCAACAGAAATCACAAGTCTTAGAGTAGTCTACAGCTGAACGGGCATTTCACCTGTTGTTTTTCCTATTAGTGAATTCATTTATTCATTTACTAACTGCACTTCAAGCAGACAGAGTAAATCAGATATGGTCACTGCTTTCAAACAGCTGAGCAATAGTCAGTGAAACAGCCAGAGAAAGGGATGAAGAGCAGTGCTCCCAAGGCGTGGCCAAAGCCTCCTGGGAGCTTCCACGGCTAACTAAACATTGAACTGAGTTCTGCTCAGCTGACAGAGCAAGCACTCCGCCTTCAGTAGAAGGCAGAGCAGTAGAATCCTGATTTGACTTCCTCTCCTCTCCAAAGTGAACCCGCTAAGAATGCTGCTTGGTTGTTCTTACTAGTCCAGTTTCACTTATTTCTAGTCTTTCCCAAAACATTGCTATGCTCTTTATGCTCAAGTAACTACATGACTGTGAGTTTCAGGAAGAAAGTTGTTTTTAAACCTAGCAATTCTTTAGCAGTATTCTTCCTGAGAGTATGTGTAGTAAGCATGAAGGTGGGGTGGTTTAAATGGGTTTTGTGAAAGTTCTGTTGCTTTTAGGCCTTACACAATAGTCTGTCTTTTCAATGTTCAGCCCACAGACAGTTTCATGCAAAGTTTCTAGGTGTCTTAAGTATATAACAAGCAACAGAATAAACAAGTGGGCCAATACCCTGACATCACCATGTAAATAGTCCCACAAGATAATGCACTAATGGGCCCTTATAATGGCCACTGACGACACACATGATGTCTGAGTCAAATCTATAAGCGCTGAGTTTGGTCCATGCTGGCCTAGTCTACTTCAAGTTTGTTCCTCCAGACAGCTAAAGATAAGGGTCCTTTTGCTCAGACTACTGCCATCATCCTGCTTTGTAATCTGAAAGGAGGAAGGATTGGTAATATTTCTTATATGTCAGGATAGTGAGAGGTTGACAGGGTATAGGATTATAATTGATGTAAATGAAGGTTACTTCAATTTACAATGTATTCTATGTCAACATTTGATTTGAATATTATCTTCTACCTACCTATCATCTATCTACCTATCTATGTATTCATCTATCATCTCTTATAACCATACTGCTGAGTAATTATTACTAAGGTCTCATAAATGAACAAGTAAGCCATAGAGTTTAAATGCTTGGTCTGTGTTCACACAATTCAATAGGTTTAGAGAATATGCACACACCTTTAACTAAAGCTGAAAAGATGGAATTGCCTATAAACCATCTCTTTTCCTTAACTTTAGATAATGATGCCTACTTGCCTATTCTGGGACAGTTTTCTATACACTGCCCTTTCTCTCTAGCCTCAGGCTTGGTTATAACGAACTGGCCTTCCCCTTTCTAGCCTCTTTCCATGTTCACTCAGGCATCCGGTTAATCTTTCTGAGTCAAGGCTGATACCATGCCCCTCCTCAGATCAAAGGCCTTTTATGGCTTTTCCCTATCTTTTAAATTAGGTAAACACTCCTATGCATGATATTCATGTCTCTCTTCAGAATATGGGTTATAGACATAACTAATCAATGCCTGTTGAATGAATACATGTTCTTGCAAGAAGAGTCATACTGCTGCATATGTCTTAAGATGCAATATCAAGGTCTTCTAGAATTTATTAGTCTCCAATTCAACAATATACAGAAAAGATTAAAGTTAAAGCATTTGTGGGCAGGTGATACTGTAATGGTTATTAATCAAACAGATAGCTATTTGAGTTCATATTTACACAACTGTATGAGTTTTCCACAGATCCTTAGTCTAATATTAAGATATGCTTTCCTTCAGTTGACCTGAGAGTCACACTTAGTAGAATCACTCACTTAGAACTCATTATGCTGTAATCAAAGTGGCATCTGAAAAATAACATGCATTAGCTTCTATACACACAATTTTCAGTCTTATGGAATCAGTTCAGCCAAGGTATTCTGATGTTGTATACCATCTTCATTTCTTGATTAGGATTTTCCCTTATAGTATCAAGATGGTCATTAGAGCCTCAGAATTATGCCCTTCTAGCTCAGTAAACACAGTTAGAAAGAATGTTCTAGCTGTTCCAGCAAAAGCTAGGGTGAACCCATTAGTGAACAGGCCATGTGAACTCTAGATCATGGAGGACGATCAGCCTTATTCTAACCATGTGAAGTGAAATGGAGCTTGTGAAAGGATAGAGTAGTGCCATTCTCAGACAGAGGGGAACAGATGTGAGTGCAAGAGAAGAAAACATTGGCATCCACAGTGAAAAACTTGAGTCATGACTGTGAAGACACAGCCAGCTCCTTCCTGGCCTGTTAGAGATTCTCCATGCCACTCAGAGATTCTGATCAATGAAGAGGCACCTTTGTCCACTTTGTCTGCCTTTGCTGTTTGCTTGAGAGGGTGTTGTCCAGCCCCTACCTGCATGGGGCTGAGCACTGGGTTCCCTTTATAGCTCTTCTGTGACCCTAACATGCAGTCACAGTTGAGAATCCCTGGAGAAGAAATGCTCTGTCTTCTCCACCAGCACATAGAATACTGGTGTGATGTCACTGCACCTTTCTTGTCACTTAATAATTAAATAATGTACATTCTCTTAGAAGAGGAATCTCAGAAGCTTGTGATGCTCTTTAGAAACCTGTCCACAAACTACAGAAAGAGAATAACTGAAATCAGTCAGATCTAAAACACAACAGCAATGAATTATCCACTGATTACATTCTTCTCATAGAGTAATTCAATACCAAATGAGAAGGCAGAGGGTGCTTGAGTTTTACACACTTGCTTTAAACTGGAGATGGAATCAAATCCTGGTGCCTTGCTTACCACAAGGGTAAATCTTGAAATCCTATGCAAAGCTCTCTGCTGAGGCTTTGATGTTGAACTAGAGGCAACTAGAGGCAGTAACATCCAGAAAACACACTATGGCCCAAGCCCACTTCCACCATCATGATTTTCAGAGAATTTAACTGATGGAGTTTCTCTATAACACTTCTCTCTCTGGAACTGCTTGACACCTCTTCAATAACAGTACAACCAGGGAGGACATATGGCACTCCCATGTGCAGAGGACCAATACCCTGTCCAAATTGTATTTGCTCCAGGTGTTCAGCTTAAAATCACCTCTCTAGGCCCAGGCTTATCATCCATACATTGGTGCAATTTCTCAAACACACTCTTGAAAGGTTTAGTGACAATACATAGAAAGTTTCAACAGATGGCAAGCTGTATGTAAGTGTTAACTCGCATCATTCGGTTAACATAATTTTGTCTTAAAATCTCATCTTGAAGATGGGCACTGATGGAAAGGAAGCTAGACTCCTCATGGACCATAAGCATGGACTAGGGTAACACATGTGAAGAGTCAGTCAGAGGAAGCATCCAGTGCTGTTTACAGACTGTAATGTTTGGGTTTCAAATATGCAATTCCCTGATTTTGATATCTCAACTGCTGCTTTAAGAGCGAGTTTAGTGTGGTGACCGTTTTGTAGCATCATCCACCATGTGAAGAAGGCTTCCATACCTTCACACAGGATCATTATGTAACAGATTCATTAATATTAGATGCCTAAATGCCTAACTTCCTAAGCAGGAGGAGTTCGTTATTTATATAGCCTGTAGGGAAAAAACTGCCAAATTGCTTTCTAAACTATCTCCTTTATGAACCCTCTTTTTGTGGTTAAAATGGCTTTTCGTTGCACTAAGTTGAGGCTGTGGTTCCCAAGTAAGATGATGATAGTGATGTGGACCTTGTAATACAGTTGTGAAAATCAGATGAGATACAGTGGATGAAAGGGCTCTCCCAGTGACAAAGTACTGGGTGAACAAACGTGACACTTAAACAGCCTGCTTCCCACTGCAGGTACCACAGCTGTTGGCTTCAAGGGTTACCCTGGGTCATGTGGAGGCGTACGTCTTCCTATGAGACATGGTTCATTACTAAGCATCATGTGAGGACACGCAGGAAGTTCTTTTAGACTTCAGAGGAAGAGATGGGCAGTGACCAAGGATGCACGATTGTGAGGACAGTGGGATTCCAAGTCTTCGTGGACAGAGAAGAGCTAAGCAGACAGGAGTCAAAAGAGAACAGTGGACTGGCAACTCACTACAGCAGGACAGAGTGCAGGAAGGAGAGGAGCCTGGGGCCCAGTGTTTGTCTGGGAAATAGATGTGAGATGGAACTTCGAAAGGAAGGCCAGTGTAGATAGAGGATGAAGACAGGCCACCCTCTTGCACTCTCCATATTCACGGGAATACCTCCAAACTTACTGATGGAGTTCCACAGATTTAGTTGAATGGTCTTAATATTTCTACTTACCCTGCAATAGACCAGGGAGAAAAGGGGGAAGAACTGGGAAATAGGCAGAAAAGAGGAAGCTGTAAAGCCTGGCAGCATGCCCAGAGTGGAACCAGAACAGCCGACAGGAAGAGGAGGCAATAAAAGAGTAGTGTAGGCTGCAGGCAGGTTGGAGCAGAAACCAGGGAAAGAGGGCAGGGAGAGACAAATTACTGTAACAGCTAAATTGCAGGTCCATGAAACTTGAAGGATTCTGGATCCGACTTCCTGGTGAGTCCTGTGGCTTTGAAACCTTGGGAAGGAAACTGATACTCATAAACAACTATAGCAGGGACACTGCATACTAGGAGGAGTGGTCATGGTGATTAAAGGCAAGGAGGTTCTTTACAAAGAAAGAACTGTGGCTGGCTGGGGCTGCCGAGAGTTTGTAGGATGCCATCATGACTAAATGTGGGAGTTAGAGAAAACTACAAGGCAAGTGCTGCAGAAGGCTATGAGCGCCTGTTGTTATCCAGGCACTGTGTTGGGAGTCTGCTGTTATCCAGGAACTGTGTTGGGAGTCTTCTGTTATCCAGGAACTGTGTTGGGAGTCTTCTGTTATCCAGGCACTGTGTTGGGTGCTAGATAGAGTCAGGTTGACAATAGCAAGCAGGGGTTTTACATCTTATATCCTACAAAGAAGATCAGGCCAGACCTGCTTCCTTCAAGACATTTTTCTCAAAAAAAAAATCAAATCATTATCCAGACACAGATTTCCTTTCCCATTAGTTTTCAGAAGCCATGCTTAATACTACCCAGATTCAACATGTACCCTAAGGACCTGCAACAAACTAGATTCTATCTACAGAGACCATCCACTTCACTGCAGTGTCAAGAAATGGATCAGGGCCACAATGGATTGGGAGGCTGAGGAAATAACTCAGGTACTTACTGTGCAAGCATTAGACCAAAAATTCAATCAATGGTGGTGGTATGCACTTGTAACCTCCATGCTGGGGGATCCCTGGGACTCTCTGGTCATCCAGTCTACTTAGCCGCTTCAGGCCAAAAAATAGACTCTCTCAAGAAACAAGGTAGGTAGCAGCAGAAGTCAACACCCACCTCCCTCTCAGATATACATGCACACATATGATCACTATTAATTAAATGAAATCCAAGAATATTTTTCTTCAATGAAGTAAAAACTAAATGAAAAATTAAGTGAAAAACAAACAAACCAAGGCTTCAGGTGTATTAAAGGTACTTAGCCAAAGTTAACCTAAAGTACAAATATTTTCAAATCAAACCCAGCTCCATTCCAACTGAAGTTCCTAGTTGAGATTACAAAACTTCCTCTTTAAGTGATGCTAAATATGACATTTCATTCCCCGTCAGTCTGAAGAAGTCTTATCAGTACGAGAGAGTGGTGTGTAAGACAGGGCTGTGTTTCTGAGGGATCTCATAGCCTTGGCCACTCAGCAGACAGGTGGGGTGGGGAAGGAATGGTGAGGGGAAGTGTAGGGAAAGCTGAGAAAGGAGAGTGAACAAGACAGGAAGGGAGAGAAGAAGTGGGGGCGAGAGAGACAGAGTCTAATGCACAGGATAATAAACTGTGCAGATAGAAGTAGAAAGCCCAGATCATCAAGAGACAGTGAGAAAAGGCAGTTAGAGTAGGAGAGAAGCAGGGATTAAATTAAGAGAAAGAGGAAAAAGGGGAGAGTGCAAGAGAAATAGCATGGGGAAGCAGAAAGGTAAACAACTTATCCTTCATAAAAGAAGGAGGAGGGGGAAGAGAAAGAAGAGGAAAGGGAGGGAAAGGAGGAGGAGGAGGAGAAGGAGGAGAAGGAGAATTGTAATAATAAAAACAAAAACTACACCACAATTTCTAACAAGACACCAATCAACTTATGTTTGCCCATGGCTACTGATTCTGATCCTGGTCTGCTGATTCCCAAAGGATCTCCACAATTCACTGGCTGTCCATTCATTAATCAGCAGACTCACTGTCTCTGAAAGAAGAATGTGCATTCATGGGACACTTCAAAGTCCATTTTTTAAAACTCTCGTGGGAGCCACCACAGGCATTATACAGAGGATGAAGCATCGTGTTGTTTTGCATAAAGATATATTTTAAAGCTCCATTTGCATAACTGTCAGTGAAGACAGCAATTAGGTGACAACACCGTGTGATTAGCTTCCAAAAATTAGAGGTGAGAATTAAAATCACTCAGTGAAATCTACAAACTCTAGGTCATAAAAAGGTACTTTAAAAACAACTAATGTGTCATTTAAAAAAAAATGAGATAAATAAACCAAATCGAGTTAAAGCCAAGCAAACCTGGGACCTGTGTGGCACAGAGCCCAACTGACGGCAGCAAGAATCCCCAAATGCTGTGGCACCCTCCCCCACTCATTCAGTGAGATACTGCTTACTTCTAATGTGCCTTTTAACTGACAGTTTGTTTTTCAGGAATTTTCTGATGTCTACTTCATGGCATGCACCTTACCCCGACATATATGATCTCAGAGAGATGCACCCCTTCTTCTGCAGGAGGTGTGACTTTTTTTTCTACTTCAGAGGAGACCAGGACTTGAGGTATGTGGAGGGAACTCAGCTATACAGTGAGTATTGGCAAAGTCAGGGTAGCTTTGAAGGCCTGGCACATTTTTGCAAATTACTTGCCTTCCTTCGTTGTTCAGACCCCTGGCTACAGTTGACTGGTGCCCAGAAAGTAGGAGGCTGGAATGTAAATAGTATGCACTTGTTCATGCATAAGCATTTCAACTATTTCACAACAAATCATGGAGTACTGCTATGGACTGAACTGTCTTCCCCCTAAATCCCTATGTTGAAGCCCAAATCCCTCAGAATCAGAGAGTGGTGGGGTTACAAAGAAGTATTTACAGTGTTCCTGAAGTGGAACTGACTAGTATTCTTGACAAAAAAAAAAGGGTACTGGAACTCATAGTCCTCAGGTATTCAGGTCCACAGAGGGATGGCCATCTCAACAGGCAGTTGTCCACAGTCTAGGAGAGGGACCTGAATTTTAATGATTAGGGTCAGTTCCCTAAGAAGCCAATATTGCTTTCTGATCCTCAGTACATCAATCAAAAGAGCCAATGTGACCCACTGAAAAGAGAGACAAGGAGATCCAATGATTCCCAAAGTCTATCCCTGGAGTCCTGGCCTAAGGTATACATAACTCAGCAATTCAGCATTCCAGGTCAGGTTATAGCCCCACCCCTACCCATATTAATTTCTAGGCTCTAAGATCCTGCAAGACTGGCTGACAATTCAGTGGTGTGTCCTCTCCTCTCCTCTCCTCTCCTCTCCTCTCCTCTCCTCTCCTCTCCTCTCCTCTCCTCCCCTCCCCTCCCCTC
>NW_021604618.1:15937281-15982236 GCF_004785775.1 Grammomys surdaster | reverse complement strand
CCTCCCCTCCTCTCCTCTCTTCTCTTTTCAGATTTATTTATTTATTTATTTATTTATTTATTTTGTGTCTTCATATACATCTGCATGTCAAAAGAGGGCATCCAATCCCATTATAGATAGTTGTGAGCCATCATGTGGTTGTTGCTAATTGAACTCAGGACCTCTGGAAGAGCAACCAGTGCTCTTAACTGCTGAGCCCCCCAATCTGTTTTCTAGAAACAAGCTCCCTTTCTGTCTGGATCTAGGGTTGAGATTTCTGAGATTCCTTAAGATTCTTGGCACATCTTGATCTAACAGTCCAGTTTCCAAATTGAGGGACACAGTGTCTCTCTAGAATATCCTCCTTCCTTTCAGGCATGAGGGTTCCAAAAGGAACTTCCCCTGCCGGCTCCTTGACCTCCAACTTACAGCGTCTAGAACAACTAAGAAGTAACCTTTCTGTGGTTTAAGCCACCCAGAGTACAGTATTGTCATAGAGTGTCATGTGGGTTCTAACAGACTCAACACACGTACTTACTGTGGGCCACACATTGCATTTAAGCTATAGATGTCTTATGATCAAAATACATAGCATACATACATACATATATATATACATACATACATACATACATACATTTTATAAATGAAATTTTGAAAGAATAAATAAAATACTAATAAAAAGCAAGTGTCAAAGTAAATAAAGTAGAGGTTATACTGTCAAGAGTTCATGATCTTGTAGCTGCCTGTAATTCTAGTTGCAGGGGATCAGACATCCTCTTCTGACTGTCATGGGGCATCCTTGACATATACACAAATGCATACAAGTAAATAGTAGTATAAATATTCTTTAAAAGCAAACAAGCAGTTATGATAAAACATGCTCAGTGCTACAGAGGAACAACTGTAGAGTGCTATGGGCCCACAGGAAGACCATGTAGCCTAATACGGGGATATGTATGAGATGAGGCTTCTGGAAAAACATCTTTTTGGCCCAATTCTCCCAAATCCTCTGGGCCAGTCATTTGAGGTTACTCTACTGATGCTTTCTATTTCTTATTTATTATAACCATTTATATCATTAAGAAACTCACTGCATTCAGAAAACTGTTGAACTCTTAAATATGGCTATACTTGTGGAAATATGTACATACACTGCAGAAAACAAGCATTTAAATCCAGATGTGTGGTATACACCTTCAACCACAGGATTACAGAGACCAACGCAGGAGAATTTTGAGTTCAAGTCCAGCCTAGGCTACATAGCAAGACACTGCATTTAAAAGGCACCCAACCAATCAACAAACATCCAACACATATTTTAAATATTTAAAACATATTTTAAATGCTTAATTCCTGATTTCAGCTTCATGAAATTGTTGAGAAATGTCAATATATGAGAGCAAATGTCAGTATATGAGAACAAATGTCAACAAAAGCTAAGACTGCAACAGAAAGCTTTTAAAATATTATAAGCCCAAATTTATTTATTTATTTATTTATTTATTTATTTATTTTTGCTGCAGACATCAGTAGTTTATTGTTTTAGTCCAAACATATTCAAAATGGAAACTCAAAAAGAATACTTTCCACCTGAAACAATTAAACTAGATTCTACCAGCATATAATGCTTAACACATTACAAAATAAAGATGGTAATCCTCTTTCTTCTAGGCCTACTAAAGCCAAGATGGTAAAGCCAATTTGGTTGCAGTAGTGTCATAAGGATAGAATATTGCCATCAAAATAAAATAAAATCAGCAAATAACAGTAATGGTAGATGAGTACTTTTTAGTATTTCACTGAAAAGGGGACAAAATGTTAAAAGTCCACAGTACTGCAGGCGAACAGTCACCATGTAAACTTCTCTGTGTCATGTTTTAATGCTGTGGTATGTAAAGGCTGAAGCTGAATGGCTCTTAGCTCCAATTGTCTGATACACTTAACATCTGTCTTCTGTTGCCAGAACAGTATATATGGGTTACAGGGCAATATCTTGGATTGGAAATATATATGCTTGTGCAGATGTTGCTGTGTGTAAATATTTACACACATATACACACACATACACAATAGGGAGGAGGAATAATAACAAAAGAAAATTACACCTGGGGCAAACCACTGACAAGAAAGCCACTTATTTCAAAGTAGTTTGGATAAAAGCTTCAAAACTACAAAGTAATTCTCTAGTACGAACTTCAAATACTGTACATTAGAAAGTGTAAAACTGTTTCAAACAACCAAAAAACTTTAGCCTTCCAAGATGGAAACTACAAAAATCTGTGTCCACAAAATATATGCAATAGTACAAGACACTTCCTCAAACATGGAAGACCTCATTCTTAGGGAAAAAAGTAAATTTTATCCATATTGCCCAGTTGACAAAAAACCAATAGTTTAATAACTAGCCAACAGTCACAAAATTCAGAGCCAATTCACTCTCAAATTTATTTTTAAAGGAGTGTTTTATTGCCAAAATACCCAGTATATTAGGATTTGGTCACTAGCTATGTTTCTTAGGGGAGCGTCAATTCTGAGCTTTGGGTTTTCCACGTGTGAACAAACAATAACAAATGTAAAAGCTGTCATGGGGCTGAGAGGAGGGTCAGATAAGATGACTGGCAATCTACATGGTGCTGGATTAAAATGTGTGTGAGAGGGACTACTTCTTTTTCTGATTCAATGGTACTCCTGACCAATTCAAAGGCTGTTGTACAAAGAAGTAAGTTTTTAAGATGCCTGGTTACCACTGGCCGTCAACATTGGCTCACTGTGTGTGAGCAGGGCCAGCTAGCTCTGAGATGGACTCTTAAGGCTATGGACCCCATCGTTATAAAATCTTTTATAAACTGTGAATGTAGTGTACAGAAAGTCTCTGCTTCCCTCAGCAAGCATCCTTCCAGACTTCAAGGCTGTCGAGTGTTCTATACAGACATATGATTAGATCACCTTGGACCAGTGCTCAAAAGCCTCTGGAGGAACCAACACACCACCAGGAAGTTGATGAGCCTGGAAGATTAGGGACCTAGAAGAATCAGTATGAAAAAAAGAAGCCAGTACATCCTGGGAAAATGCCCTTGGTGGGTAATCCAACCCAATGATGGAAGCACTCTGCAGTGTCGTCTGATGCTATAGATTCTAGAGTGTGCCTTAAAAGCCCTGCCTACAGAGTAGACAGACTGAATATGTGTCCTTACTTCCATATGCCTATCTTGACCCTCTCCACCAGAAAAAAACAGAGATGAAGACAACCAGGGTCTAGGATGTGCTCTGGGGTGTGCTTTCTTTCTCACCCACTGTGATCATCTAGCTCAGTGAGAAGACCAGAAATAATATTTCCCATATCTGGTTAGACAATATTTTCTTTCCCTTCCTTTCATAGCCTGTACCAGTGACCCTTCAAAGTGTCACTTCTTACCCTCTCTCTCCTATCATGGTTGTTAATAATTCTAATTGAGTAACATATGACCACTGACATATGAGCAAGGGATTATTTTCAATATAGTATCCTCCATGCCTGCCTCAGGGCAGCTGCAGTTCCTCTAGGACAGTTTTTCCTGCTGTCCTCTCAACTGTGCACAGGTGAAACACTATTTTACACAGATACTCTGTTTTTCTTTCATGGAACTCTGATGTAACACACTGTGGATCGACTGGTAGTTCAGGCTTCAGGTTTAGACGCCCAACCCATCAGATGACATTACAATTTCCCCTTATGCACCCCCACATTATGTTATTTGACAAAGGAGTCTCAACCCAGGACTGGCTTGATATTGTGAGACACAGCCATTTCCTGCATTACTGCCATTCACACCTAGGAACAGAAGGGACAACTGCTTGCCAACCTGTCTTTCTCTTCTGTAAGGCATTCTCCTAAAAACTTTCAGGGCCTTAGTGATTTGTTTCCTAGGCACTCTTACTATTTCCTCTGCTAATTCTGTATAATGCCACAACTTGAATTCTTTCTCCACTATGTTCATGTCCTCCAGGAGCCTGTCATGTTCTGCCTGGACCTGTATGGTTCTAACACCCTCTAGGAAGCTCCCTAAGTATCCAACTGGGAGAAAACCAGATGGGCTGTTAAGTCTGTGAGCACACACCCCCCTCTACTGGATGAAACATGAAAGTACATAGGCATCTGGAAAAGGACCACAGAACTCTGTAGATGGAAAGGGGTTTCTTGTTTACTGCCCTGACCTTCATGACTCTGACTGCCATGAGGCAGCAGAGGCCCACCATGACCTTAACTCATGGGGAGTTAAGAGAAGAGTACCATGACTCTGTACAGAGCATCATTATCATATGGAGCTATGCATCCCTCCACAGTGCAGTTCACCAGAGCTGTGCAACTAAGTTCATGGGGGTATTCACGTTATAAGTTAAAACCTTCTCTGGTACGACCATCAGCTACAACTCAGAGTGTTGTGAGACAGAACAGTGTGTCCCACTTACAGTCAAGATCTGGGGACTCATCTCTGTCACAGCATCAGCAGCCTCCATGAGCGCAGGCATGACAAGGCTGCGCTTCCATTGCCTCTCTGTACCATGAATGTGTGAGAACAGTCTGGAACTAGGCCTCATCATAGAGACATGTGAGCTGTAGGATTCTCTGCAAGTGACGGTGCCCCAACACACAAGCAAAGTCATCATGGCAGTGTAGAGGAAGAATGCCAACTGGAATGTTCCATAGCTGAGTCCCAATGCTGGCTGTAACACCAATCAGCTGTTATCCCTAGAAGAGTCAGCTCTTGTCTCCAAAGCTCTGGCTTAAGAAGAAATGGTGCTGGGTCTGAATGCCCAGGTTTATGTATGTTGATAGCTAATGATAACTTTCAGGGTTGATATTTTCTCATAAGGACCCTAACAGCTCCAGGAGTACTCTGATGCATCTAGGAGACAATTAGGGAGTATTGATGATTCTACTTGTTTTATAAAAAAATGCAACTGAGTCTATACACTGAACTCTTTGCTCAGAGTTCAAAAGAGCACAGTTGACTTCTCACCTGTCTGGTGAATGAGCTATCAGACCAGGGTACTACCATCATACCACAAAGCCTCTATAAGTCATGGCATAAAACACCCAGAAAGCCACTGTCCTCTGTCAGTAGTAAGTACACCCAACAATTTGACCCAACTAGACAGTTGACTCCACTAATCTTAAATACAAAGTGTAGGAATCCACAAAGAAGACAAATCGAAATACAGTAAGCATGTCCCTGGGTTGTACGAGGCTAGGTCAAGAGGTGGTTGAGCAGTGGCCAGGCGCTGAGCTAACAACTCTACTCCATCTGAGCCCAGGTAACCCAGATAAACAGCAGCCTGAGGAGAAGAGTAGTCTTGTCAGATGAACATTTTCAAAGCAGGGTTTCTACTTAGCTGGATCACTGCTCACAGCTCACCCCGCCTCCAGCCGCAGTTCCAAATTCCTTCTGTAGTCACCACAGACAGGAGAGGAAACAGAAGTGCAGAGTTAGGCTTAGCACAAGGTCAAGTCAAGAGCAGGAGCCCTGAAAGGAAGGGGCTGGGAGAAGCATGATCCCATACCTACTGTGGCTTAACTTGCCTGACACTCAGCTACCTTGCCTTTTATGGAAAATCTAAAGATGCATTGGTCAGAAAAATCTAAAGAGGCACTGGTCTCACAAAGCTTTGCAATTAAAATAAAGGTCACTTATATGCCTGAAATATTCTGTTCCTGGAATTTCTTCCTTCAAATTATCCCTGCCCAACCCACCCCTTGCTCATATTAATTAACTTTATCCATCCATCTATCTATCCATCTATCTATCTATCCATCTGTCTGTCTGTCTATCTATCTATCTATCTATCTGTCTGTCTGTCTGTCTGTCCGTCCATCCGTCTGTCTATCTATCTATCTATCTATCTATCTATCTATCATCTATCTATCTGTCTATCTATCTATCTATCTATCTATCTATCTATCTATCTTTGGTTTGTCAAGAAATGTTAAAGTGTTAAAAGTCCAAATGAAGTACAGTTCGGCCTGACTTGCACACAAGACAGGTAAGACCTAAGGAGTAGTTTATCTGGGCAAACAAGTATTTACAAGAGGACAATATAACATCTTAAGAGTCTCTGGACTCTCCTCCTTTTTTAAGTCTTCCACTGTAGAGCTGTGTTTCTCAAACTGGATTGCTGATATTAACTGCTGGTGCCAACTGAAGATTTCACACCAGATCCTTCAGAGCGCATGCAGTACAGCCAGGTCAGGGGGGAGAATCCTGCTCAGCCTGTCTGTCCACTCTGGCTTGCTTCTCACTGGCACCTGATAGGAAATGGCCTGTCTTTAGATGTGAGGCTGGCAGTTCCCTTTGGAACTGGGGGTGTTTTGGCAGGTGCTCCTGAGGCTGGGGAAACAGAGGACTCTGTCTGCTGAGGCTCCTGGGGAGCACAGGCTCCCCCACAGGAATGCCACTGGAGTCAGCTGAGTGGCTTCCTTGGTTACAAAACACTTATTCAGAGGCAGATGCTCACAGCTAACCTTTGAACTGATCATGTGGTTCCCAATGGAGGAGTTAGAGAGAAGACTGAAGGAGCTGAAAGGGTTTGTGGTCCCATGGGGAGAGCAACAATACCAACCAACCAGAGCTCCCAGGATCTAAACCACCAGCCTGGGAGCACATAGGGAGGGACCCATGGCTTCAGCTATATATGTATGGGAGGATGGCATTGCTGGGCATAGGTGGGAGAGAAAGTCCTTGGTCCAGTGAAGGCTGGATGCCCCAGTGTGGGGGAATTCATGGAGGGGGGAGTGGGCGGGTAGGTGGTGGCACATCCTCATAGAAGCAAGAGGGGGGATGAGATGGGGGGCTCCTGGGGGGTAATGGGGAAAGGGGATTACATCTGAAATGTAAATAAAATATCCAATTAAAAAAAAAGAAAAAAACACATTAAAGTGGAAAGAGTTACCTTCAGCTATCCTACTAACACTAAACTACCTAATCTACAGTTCAAAAGGCTACAGATTTTCCTGCATTAGTTAGAGGTCACAGCTGATGTGCTGGTTCATATATTTATCCTTCTAGATTGAATGTGAGCTCTGTGGAGACAGGAATTAGCTTTGTTTTTTATCTGTTGGGTCTATGTCTATTATGCCTAGAGGCGTGATAAATCCATGATTAGGTTACTTGATGAATGATGGAATGATCTTTTGAATGTCTCATAATTATAAACACAAATAAGCACAGTGATGGAGCTGTGTACATGGCCTAATTTCAGTGTGTCATTTCACAGTTATAGGGACATCACAACGTAGCCAAGGAGGTGGGGTCACAGGTGACAATATCAGAGCCTTTATTTCCTCAGTGTTTAACCGTCTCTACCTTGGCTCCACACTCATTCAGATGAAGATGATCTGTGTCTCAAAGAGAAGGTTGTTAGGAGTCTCTTAAAAAGCATTGAAGCAATGTATGTCTCTTGAAAAAATATGAAAAAATACACATTTCCACGAACATATGCCATCCACCCACACAGACAACGACAGAAGCACACGCAAAAGCAAAGACAGAAGGAAGGTTGGGGGAGGGCTTCAAATCTTCCACCTCCTAGATCTGCAGAATGGCTCTCAAAATGTGGCTTGCTAATTTTATAACCTATTTCAGTATGGAAAATTTCTAAGCAAGTGCTTTCCTTGGTGAACAACATTACAGCAACATTTGCTTCTCTGAAAACAGAGAAGCAAAGATCACTGTAAGGGATCCATAGAATTTGACTCTGAAGAATAAAAAGGGTCTAGATAGAATAAAAAGGATCTAGACAGTATAAAAAGAGTTGATAAAGTATAAAGCAATACTCTCTGTTATATTTTTTTATTATCACTTAAAACATTTCTATCAATTATTTTGAATACAAGTCCCTTAAACTCTTCCTGGAAGAGAGTAAGACTTAAGGAAAAAAAGGCATAAATATGCATACCCACCTCAGAGAGATTTTTAGAAGACTATGTTGACAGTGCATGTGAACATGGTCTAGGTAAACAATAAAATATGTAGCCACAGATGCCTGCATTTGTTGGTTCTTTTTTCTTTCAGTCTTTAGCCAAGAGCACTCCTGACAGTGTTTTGAAGCAATGCTATCCTCACTTCTGCCATCCCCACATGCTCAGCAAGAGGTTTAGGATGTTTGGAAATTCCCACCCCAAGTAAGAAAGGTAGCTGCATACTTTAAGGAGAAAAAAGAGAGAGCTGCATGATTTGGGACTAATGTGGTTCCCAAAGAATTCAACAAGACTGATAGATCAGTTAAGCCCAAGATGAATGAGCTCATACAACGTTTCATGATTATACCAAGGACATTTTTAGCATCTACATGTCTTCCCTGAGAGGCATGTTGGTAAGGAGTTCTGATTTTTAAAATAGCTGTAATTCAGATTTGATTCAAGAAATGATGTTTCCTACCCAAATCAGATAACATTTACTTTCACATTTCCCATTCAATGTGAAATGTTTGCATATGTACATTTTTCCTTTGTGTGTGTCTGTATGTGTGTGTGTGTGTGTGCGCACGCGTGTGTGCACACATGTGCTCACGGTGTGCATGTATGCAAGTTTACATGTGCATGTGTGGGTACATGTGGAAGTGTGTGGTATATGAATATGTAAGCCAAAGGATGACATCAAGAATCTTTTTCAATGGCTCTCCATCTTCTGTTTCTCCTCCTCCTCCTTCTCCTCTTGTTCCTGTTTCTTTCTTCTTTTCCTCCTCTTCCTCATCTTCCTTTTTTCTTCCCCCACTTTGAGACAGCATCTCAGCATGTAGAACAGGTCTGCTTGGAAGTCATGAAGATCCACCTTCTTCTGCTTCTCAAGAGCTAGGATTAAAGGTCTGCACTTGGCTAACCATATTCTTTTTGTGTTAAGGTTTCTCAGACAAACACAGAGATTGCAGATATGGCAAGTCTCACTAGCCAGCTTTCTACAAGAATCCCTTGTCTCTGCCCCCCTGAAGCTGCAATTATAGGTGGACAGTCACATTTGCCTGGAATTTATGTGGGTTCTGGGGATCAAAACTCTAGTCCTCTTTTTGTGGGGCACTTGTTTTAACTGCTGAGCCATCCTGCCAGACGGCCCACACTGTTCTTTATGTGACTGACCTTATGGAAACAGGGAGCCTCAGGTACTGGAGCTGCCTAAGAAACTCCACTGTGTGGCTAGCTCAGCAAACTCCAGGTTTTTACTCTATTCCCTGTTTCCCGTGAAGGAAGGCATGATAATCAGATATCTGTAACATTGCAACTGCAGTTGGTCAAGCTTGAGTTTCATTCTGCATCCTACCAGCAATGTGGGACCCAGGTAACTTGTTTTAATGTGACTGAGGTAATGGCATCCTGTCCTGTTCTTACCTTGTCTCCATTTTGTGTTTGCTCAGGGCCTTGTGGCTTTTCAGCCCCTAACTGCTCATCAGTCCCATCCACAGTACATTTGCATCTGTTCTATGACTGTGGCCACGGCCCAGATGTATAACAACTGAAGTGTTCTGCCAAAACAAATGTTACCAGGCTTGCCTGACCCACACCTGACAATGATGTCATTCTGGCTTTGGTGATATTTTACCTTTATAAATGCTGTACTCTTGAGCTTCAAGACTGAGAGTTCTTTGGGCAAAAGGTTACTCTTGGTTGCTGGCTAATAAATGACTCTCTAAGTTGCCCTTCTAGTCATGGCAGTCTGTAACTTTCTCACCTGGACTAGAACAGTTTCCTTTCTCTGACTTTGCCTTTCCTTCTCTATAAAATGAAGGCAGCAGTGACTCTTGCATGGATTGTGCTTTGAATTATCTATAGTATTTATGAAGTGTCCATTCAATACCTAGTATCTACAAAGCTCTGTCTAGTAAATGCCTATTGTTGCTGTCACTGCCACTTGAGAACCAATGTCCAAAGGTAGTGATGTGATGGTACAGGTGGGGTCAAAGTCAGTGTGTTGGAAAATGGAAGAGATAGAGGAACATGAGAAGAGAAATGGAAGCATGTCAGTGCTGAGAAAGGTCTCCAGGAAAGGCTGGCTACGGGAACACTATCATTGATCCCGACACATGCGGTATTAGATTCCTATCAGAGGCAACCTACAGATGAACAGATCGAAATGCATCACCAGCTCTTAGTCATTGTACTCTGCAGCTGTTCTTTCTTGTCCTCCTGAGTTTCCTGTTTTACTCTCTCTTGCCAGCACAACGTGGCCAGAGCAGGTTTTCTTACAGTGGGATCATTTTCTCTACCCCGCCACCTTCTTCCAAGTACATCTTAAGTATTTCCCAGTGTCTCAGTTCAGTAGCACCCAGGCCTACTCTCAGCTGAACTTCAACAGGTTGGAAACAACTTGACTTAGCATAGCAACTCTGCTTTTCTCTGTTTTACTAGATGTTGTAGTAACTTTTTCATTGCCGTGATCAGATACTATGACACAGTTTAAAATTCCCAGGACTCTTCTGAGACTCAAAATATTCTCTTAAATAAAATCCTCAGTATTATCTGATACTAATTTATAGGCCATGCTCAATTATGTCATGTCTCAAACCTGTATTTTTAGAAATGGGTCATTTTAGCCATATTTCAGACAAAGTTTATACATTTCACATGGATGCTATGACTCTTAAATTCCTTTTGCATGCAAGAACAATTTGTACTCTCTCTTCCCTAAGCTGTCTCTAGTTTAAGTAGTTGAATAAATGCAGTGGAGTCCTGCCTTCTGGACTGATACAGATTGGACGCAAAATGTTTCCCAAAAGCTCATGTATTAAACGTTTGGTCCTCAGTATGGTGCTGCCGGAAGGCAAAAGAGCCTTTAAGGTGAGATGGGCTGCCTTTAGGTCTTTGGAGGCCCCCTTGAAGGTTCCGGTGAGTCTCCTGTCTTCTCCTTACTTTCTTTTGTTTCCTGACTGAGATAAGCATATTTTCTCAGCTACATGCTCCCCACCATTGCTGTTTGACATCCCTAAATCAACAAAAGTAATCCGTTTGTAATTAGGCCATGAATTCATAGGGACTGGGCTCCAGCAGCTCAGGCTCCTTTCTGCTAGTTACCCCAAAGCCTGTTTGTTGAGGTGTAGCAGGTTGATGCTGGTGGAACCAGGTGCCTTTTTTTTTTTTCCATTTTTCTCCATCCATTTCAGGAAGCTGCCTTGGCTCTTACAATGCTTAAGATACTCAATATGCACATTACTTCTCTTTGTAACTTCCTTGTTTATAATAACACCAACAGCATGCTGAGTGACACCATAGATGATATAGTTTGATATGGTGACAGTTATAGAGCATTTTTTCTTACTTCATTTTATACAGTATCCATTTCCTTGATGTCTATAATATCACTATTTTTGCAGATTCACAAATAAGTGGTCAAGAGAACAGCCCTGTGTTCCCTTTTAAGGCACAGAAAACATACAAGGGAGCTTGTTCTCCTTCCCTTTGTGTTTGTCATTTTGAGAATGACTAGAAGATACCTGCTCTGTTTAAAAGATGGGTTTTATTTATTTATTTTGTTTTAAAAAATATTTAGCCGGGGCCAAGGAATTATAGCTGGAGCTGTGCATAGTTAAAATCAAGGTTTAAATCTTCTCACAAAGAAATATTTGGAACACATACTTTAAAATCTCTATATTTCAACAGTCCTTTATATTTATAATAAGTCACATTTCTCGTATGGTCACCCAGTCAGTTCTTGAGGACACCTAGTCAGTTTACATGTTCAATCCACAAAGAGGAAAGGATCAAGATTTTCCAGAAACAAGGCTGCTCTCTGCTGTGCAAGCCACTCCAAGTTACCCAGTTCCCAGTAGACCTGGCCTCTAGCTGACACCAGTAAGCTTTTGATCAATGCCCTACCCCTTTCCCCAGGGGGCAGAATGAAACCTTCACTGTGCCCAACAGCTGAGAAAAGCAAAACAAGATGTCTTGGAAGGAAATGAGATGCAATGAATGAAAGTGACCAGTGACCAGAAGGAGCCAACTGGAGACTTCTTAGGGATAAATTCTAAATCTGAAAACCTAAAGGCACAGATGATCTTTTAAGTCATTAAAATGGTAGATTGGATGCAAGAAAATGAATTGACCAAGTGACTTTCCCACTAATAAAACCATAAGTATAGAATAAATTTTTGTTTTATACAAAGAAATAAAATTCAGAAGCCAAAACCCAAACTAAGACTAGACAGTATGAAAGGTTCCCTGAAGAGCATGTAATTTGTGAATGTACTCTGGTGGGCAAGGCAGACCCCTGGAGTAGAGAGTAATTTTGTGTAATCAGGTTTGCAAAGACAAGATGTTATAACAAATGGTACATCCTCATGACTCTCAATCACTCTGTCTTCTGAATCTTGCTCTTTTTTTTTTTTAATAAGTCATTGGACTTGTAAGAAGAAGAAGACCTAAGCCCTGGCAGTCAGCCAATTAACAATAAATAGATTCTTTCAATCTCTTTACCTAATGATTTGGAGAATTGAAGAGAAAGAAAGGACAGGGGCATGCTAGTTAGTACATGTAGGAGGAATATAACTGGGAATGCTGGCGGAATTCTGTCAACATTAACAAAACAACGTTGGGCTGGAATATTTGAGTCTGAGTAATATCAGGGCATTGATCAGAAACTTAACTTTAGATGAGAATTCTCTTCTGCAGGAATAAAATCCTTGAGTCATGCAAAGTTAATATTAAGTACTATTGAACTAGTACTTAAAATAGTACTAGCAGATGAAAATTTTATTATCACAATTTGAGTTTTATTTTAAGTTGATGTTAGTAGAATGGATGAAGTATTCTTAGTAAAGCAGCATTCCATGAAGAGGTAATGGTTATTCGGTGTCTACTAATCCTAGGTATGAAATTCTTGCTTAGAACAATTAGGTAAGGCCTCTTGGTATATTAAAGTCCATGATAGGAACTCTTCTTTAACTTATGAACTTAAAGTGACTTCAAAAATTATTTGACAATAAGCAATTATATACAGTTCAGTCGAGATTAGCCTCGGGAGATGGTATACAGTGAAATATACGTGGTGAATAATACTTCAGATTTTGACAATTTTTTCTTTATAAAAGCCATTGCAGGATGTCTATGAGAACAGTCTGACCTTTGGTCAAGTCTGACCTGGAATCTTCCTCTTCAATCATTATTTAGATATTGTGGACAGGTCTCACTATGATCTCATGCCATGTTTCATGGTTTAGTAACTCCTTCCTATCTGAAAAGTGAGTAAAAGCTGGAAATGACCAATTTCTCAGCACCAAATCCTTGTCACCACTAAAAGGGAGTCTTCTTCACCTCAAATGCTGTATGAAATATTCACTATCTCTTATTTACCGGCTGGGAATGCAGACAGGAAACAGAAAATGCATAACTCTAGACTGGAGAAATGCAATTTTCGGATTCCAGCCCCTTTGAATCCATCCATCGCTCTTTTTGAGCACTTTCAGACAATTCCAGCAAGCTATTTGCTATGCATTCTTTTAGATAACAGTTGCAGTGAAGAAAAGCAGAGAAATTATTGAAGAAATCAGAAGCATAACTCTTATCTTTGCTGACACATCTGATTTATGACTGCCTTGAATATCCTGTCAGAATCTCAGTTCTTTGAAAAACACATCCTCTGTGAAAACACAGCAAACTAGTTAATACTTCCACATCATCAGGAACAGTATAGAGTACCAGCAGTTGAAGCAAGAATGTCACCAGGAGTTGTTCCTCTTGGCACACCCCAGTGCTGTGATGGTGATGACCATCTTGCAGACATCTTAAGAACGCTGTGAAGTATGTTTTGCTATTCGCAGCACAGAGAACACTGATTTTCTCCAAGGTGTAGTACATCACAGCAGCAGATTTCCAGTTCCCTTCATTCTGTGATGCCCTCTTTATCTATCATCCAACCAAGCACAGAGAAACAGCACAGTTTAAGCGCTACAACTTTATAAATTTAGATAGAAGATAGTTCACCTAGTGAATAAAGAGTAGGGACACGTATAGAAGAATGTTAGTGAAGGAGATCCTTAGGACCCTTCTAGAATGACCATATAGTGTCTTAATCATATATTATTTTCCAAAAAGTAACGAATGACCCATAATAAAAGAAAGAAAACCTATTTATTTCTTAAACTCACCCTTTGGGCATCAGGTAACTGTGGAAGATGAGCAGATTCTGAGCGAGCACTCTGTTATTAAAATTGGAAAATTCAGAGGCTTAGAACTGGCCAAGCATCAAAGAGTCACTGTCCTTAGAAAGTCATTCTAAGCTTCTCACTTGTCAATTAGCAAAAAGAAGTCTGGGAATATTACAAAATGTATTTCAATGACTATGTATTATACTTAGAATTTTGTGATAACTTAAATGCTGAACAAGGAGTATTTTTTTTCAAAACCTTGCCTCTTAATCCATACCGAGTAAACGTCTAGACCTTATATAGTAAAGGTGTTTATGCCATTAGATGTAGGTACTAGTGGTGATTAATTATTGATAATAATATCAAGGGTATCAGTAAATTGGTTTTAGGGCTGGAGAGATGGTTCAGACCTTAAAGAGCACTACCTGCTGTTTCAGAGGACATGGGTATGCTCCCCAGAACCCACATGGAAGTTCCAGAGTTTCCTTCTGGCCTTTAGGGGCATCAGGCACACGCAAGCTGCACAGACATACATTTAGGCAAAATATCTATACACATTTAAAAAAAATTTTAAATCGCATATAGAGGAAAAATTTAAGATTCAAATAAATCCTTAAGATATCTATTGTAGTACTAACTCAATGTTACGAAAGAGCCATATACACGCCATGTTACCTATACACCTGTGGTAGGGGCATCCTATGCAGAAGGGAAAACACCAAGACTGAAGCTGGAAGACCCAGCATCTCCTGCCACTCAACAGCGCATGTGAGTGGAACCCTGATTTTCATTATCTACAACATGAAGGCACTAGCCAAGGGATCCCCCAACAGTAGTTTATAATCGCTAGAAGGAACAACAAGTACGATTAAATCAATGTGGAGCTTGTAGAACTGTCATTGGATTTAGAAAAAGAAATTAGAAATTGCTAAAATAAATTCCTTGAGGGTACGTGCTTCCAAGGGCTTATTCCTGAGGATGGCCATTTACTTTTTTTTTTTAAATATATGTCAACATATGTTATCTCTCAGGCAAAGTATAGTCATCTCATTTTTTTCAGGATTAAAAATAAGCCTGATATTACCACCAGGCAGTAATATATTCAAAAGAGGAATACTGAATGGCAAAGACCTGTTTTGTCTCTATACTAAATTCTGCCAATGGGAAAAAAGAACCAAGTTGTCTGGTGATTCACTTTAATTAATTTGGGTGTTGGGACCACATTTAAATGCCTGATGCATTATAAGTGGTGATCATTTAGGAGCCCTTCACAAGTATAGTTAACTTTGCAATAATGTTAGGAGATATATTTTTACAAAACAAAGCAAAAATAATAACATAGTATCTGTGTTTTGAGCCCTCATCTTGAAGAGGATGCCCTTATAGAATAGCCATTTGGAACTGGTGAATTCTCTCATTTAATCAAATGCCACCCAGGTGACTGGGAGACAGCTTAGTTGGTAAAGTGTCTACCACACAAGTACAAGAATCTGACTTTGGATTCCCAGCACTCTATACAAAAGACCAAGTTTGGTGGCTCATGCCTGTAATGTTAGCAAAGGCAAGAGGTAGAAACAAGCAGTTCCCTGGGGGCCTGCCAGCCAATCAGTGAGCTCCAGGTATAGTGAGTGAGATGGCCTCAAAAAGTAAGGTAGAAAGCAATAGAAGAAAACACCAAAATAGCCTCTTCCGTCTACATGGTCCCCCCCACCCCGTACAGACTAATGCCACACACTAGGATAAGTACCAGTGATAAAACATTTTGACAAGAAGCAGCTTAGGAGAGGAAAGGATTTATTTAGCTCACACCTCTTGGTCATAATCCATCAATGAGGGAAGTCAGGGCAGGAACTTGAAGCAGAAACTATAGAGGACTGCTGTTTGCTAACTTGCTCATGCTCATGCATAGCTAGCTTTCTCATGTAGCCTGGGATGTCCTACCATGGGAATGGTGCTGTCCACAGTGGGCTGGCCTCTCCTATCTCAATTAACAATCAAGACAGTCTTCCACAGGTATTCCCATAAGCCAATCTGATCCAGGCAGTTCCTCAGTCGACACTTCTACTCTAACATAAAACTGGGCTGTGTCAGTTGACAGTTAAAGCTAGCTAGGAGGGAGTTCAATGTATATTTCTGGCAGCTCAGAAAATATGTTGGGCTCCCAAAGATGTAATCTGAACCAAATATCTACTCAGTGTTGGGTCTCTATGGTACAAGGACTTTGGAAATCACAAAGATAACTGAATGTTGATTGTTATTTTTGAGTTTGCCACCTGCAGTCATCATAATAACTCCATATACCGATTATTAACCTTTTGTTGTACCGACAAGTTAGGAAAAAGGTTGTATACTTCTCAATGACACATTACCCATAATTGGCAGGGTTTAATTCAAATATTCTGATTTCAAGGCAGAGGTTTAGTGACTGGTATAGTAGTCAGTCTGGCTCCCTTCCAAAACAGGGGCATCTTCCTCAACCCAGCTCAATTAAACAACTGTGTGGATTATGGTGTACATAGCAAACATGGGGGAAGGTGACCAAAAGTCTGCTGTGTCCTCAAGAAGGCAGACCTCTTTTTCTGAAAGAAAAACCAGATCAACAGTCATTAAGACATGAGTTTTCTCCAAAAACACAGGGCCCAAGATCAAGCAGCTTTTGTAGCAATGAGACTTGCAATTTCCTGACGAAGGCCATTTGTGAGGCTAGTCAGACATCAGCACGTGATTTTTCTAGACATTTGTTCTTAAAGACATGAGGAAGATGGCAGCACAACTGCAGGGCTGTTGCTGGTAAAAGAAAAGCTGCAGATGTGTGCTCATGATTACAAGTCTGCGTGATTTTAATAGATGGAGTTCAATGGCTTAAACAGTATTTGCTGATAACATAAAACTGGTTGTAAACACAAGATAGATAGTAGCACACTAATATCCATGTGAATTGGATTTGAGGTAGGAGCATCTTGGACTGTAAGGCTGCAGCTGGCACTTGGCGGGCATCCATACCTTGAAGACATCTGCACTGAGCCAGGATGGCTATCATTATGACCATATAAAAAATTGTGATCACAGCAGCAAATGACACTCAGGAAAAATGTTCAGCAAGACCCTACCCCCTTCCCATGTAAAAGCAGTGTGAAAGAATTAATCAGTGAGCTAATAAAAAAAATAAGAAGCATATTTATGCTAACAAGTGTACAAGTTCCTAAATCTGGTGAGACCTATAACAGTTACTCAAAATAATTACACATAGCTAAGTGGGAATTCAATTATTTGTTGAACATAACTCTTAATCATTTCCCTAATAAAATATTTGGATGGAAAAGACTTTCAATTCATTTAACATAGCTGCATGTTAGTATAACTTACGCTTTTATCCTGGTCTCTATTCAAGTGATTAAGTCAACTGCTCAATCCCAACCCCCACACTTCTGATGTAGTAGGTGATGGGGTGCAGCCTAACAGCATTTTATGTCCTTTCTGCTTGTTGTCAATAATGCTGTTGTCCAGGGACCACAATGTAAAAGGCACTGATTTCAGCCATGTGGGCTCTCTCCTGTGTTAACACTTCCTATGGCCATATATCTCCTTTCCCTTATTGCTTGTGCACAATATAGGGAGATCTTCATTCAGCAATTACTAACATAGCGATTATGTAACATAGACCATCAGGCATATCTAATCTTTTGATATTGAGATATGACATTGTCATTACAAAGTTAATGCACAAGAACCACAAAATCAAGTTACAAAAAAAAAAAAAGAACTCACAGTAACAAACTTACATGCTTTAAATAAGTTTACAATTTTGTGTTATGGCACACCCACAGGTATCTTGGGATGTGTGTGGTCCTCAGGTTGGATATTCTACAAGCTATGTCAGATACTGACACAATGTGAACCGAAGATACACAGGTGTGTAACAGCACAGCCTCTGATTACATAGGGTTCAAAGTATAGATAGATAAACAAATACTAACAATGTTGTCTGATAAACATTATGCATACATTTCTTTGACCATAAAAAGATGTTTATCTTACAATTAGAGAAATCAGAAGTTTTATAATAGAAAAGATGGTTAGGAATCAAATAAATTTCCTATACTGAAATAACTTTAGATTTATAGAAAGCTTTTAAACATCCCTATTCCCTTCTGCCAGCTCTCTAACGCATGCAGTTTTAGGCTTTAAGTGACCAAGGTTAAGAACAGGACAAGAATATATGAACAATGAAGAACAGCAGGTAGATCATAATTCAAGGCAGTGTACCGTATAGACCATGACATGTTTCAAGGCACAGGCCAAGAAGATTTTGTACTTTTCCACCACCTGGCCCCTCTTACCCCCTCCCCTTGTAAAACATGCTATAAAAAAGCATTTCATGTTCAATAAATAAATAAATAAATAAATAAATAAATTAAAAAAAAGAATATATGAACAAAAAATTTAATGTTTTTCATCCTAAAGTGATCTAAATATTTTTCGGGGAAATATGTGCTAAACATATATTGAAGAACCAAGCTCTTCAATAAACATGCAAGTGTGTGTGTGTGTGTGTGTGTGTGTGTGTTTATTATTCCAATTTACAGATAAAGAAGTACAAGAGTTACCAATATTCTAGCAGGATGCAGATCTGGAATTTAACACAAAATATTAATCTCTAGCATCCTATCACTATACTATGATTAGTATGGTCCAAAAATGGAGGCAACCTATTACAATTACTTCAGGGAAAGTTGTGAGAACAAGCTTTTGATAGTAGAAAAGGAAGACAAGACCAGAGAGGAAATGTAAGTACTAGGCTATGGAGGTTCACTCTAATAGAGAGGAATTTAAGGTCTCAAGATTCTTGCCTTTTGATGTATATGTCCAGAATGACTCCGTCTTCTTCAGTCAGAGCAGAAGCTATGAATACAGCCCTACCATATCCTCTGTGACTAAGTTATATGGTATGGCAAAACTAAAGGAATTCTGCAGATGGAACGAAGATCCTTGGGGCTCCCACACTTCCCCATCAGGCCATGCATTCTTTTCTTGCCTTCTCTTTAGCTTCCACTCTTGGAATTCTATCAAAATCTTGCTTCACTGGGTGATAACAGGAGCTTTATGGGCAGATCAGTGTGACATTTTGCCAGGAACTTTCGGAAACATAAACTGAGGTCATGTGGTCTCAGTTTATGGCTGTGTGTTAGTAAGTTTCCTAGAAGAATGCTTTCACACAGAAGATGAACACCAGTGGTGGGCATTAGACACTCAGCAGGTGAGCTTTGCAGACAACCCTGGGTCACAGCCAAGAGCACCAACAGGCACTTGCCCAGCCTTGTAGTTCATGTATGATGGGTCATAAAGCATAGCTTGTGCATGGCAAAGTGCAAATGTGCCAGCCTTTGATCATGCATAATGCAACATGGTTAATCTGTAACCACTGGGAAATTTGAGACGTTAAATATCTTTGGTTTCTATGTCAAGTTTGGTCAATTGGCTACCCCTGGCTTTAACAGTAAAATTGATTTTCATTATAAAATATAAGATCTTGGATAAAAAATTGCCCACCATGTATGTAGGTGTACCTTTTTCATTTAATTTCATTCTCACAGTTTGTGGGCCTTAGACTTCTTAAACCCTTGCAGGGATAACTTTTAAAGATGGTTGCACTGTAACAGTGTCTAATACCAGTGCCAATTACATAACATGGCACAGAGCAGTTTCTTTCTGTTTAACATAGGTTGAGTGGGAAAACATTGTTTTCACTGTCAGTTTGCAGACAAGATTCTATGTCATCCATCCATCGATTCATCCATCCATCTATCCATCTATCCATCAATCCATCCTTCTAGTAATTCACTCTTCAATGAAATGCTTATTGGGTACATAAAATGTTTCATGTATTCAAATTGATTCTACATATATGTAATGCCAGTGCTAACTTTGAGGATAACTTAAAAAAAAAGAGAAACATTAGCTTCAAATTCACTGTGTTCTTATACCAGCTGAACAAGTTCTCAGCAGTAATAGGATACCGAGAACAGTGCAGAGACAAACCAATCCTACTCCACTCGTGGGAGTCAGCTAAAGGAATTGCAGACTGTTCAGTCTGAATGTTCTAAAGGTCAGTGTGTCATCCCTCCTATCACTGTCTATACAAATTAGTCACTCAGTCACATTTTCAAAATTCCTTCACTTCAGCATCATCCAAGAAGTTATGGCAGGTCACACATTTGTGGTGATGGATAGTCAACTGCATGGTCAATTTAAGTTGGAAGGTTGCTTTTGATTAAATCTAGAAAGTACATTAAAAATGATCAGTACAAGTTGACCCATTATTAATGAAATGCAAGTCATAAATCCAAAGAGTCTGATAGGGACTTCTAAAATAAGATGTGTGTTATTGTGTAATGACACAAGCGAGTTCTAACACCTATCACCTTGACAAAATACTACAGAAATCAGGAGAAACTGGATGGGTGATACCTGTAGAAATTGAGAATGCTTTCTAGAGAGAAAATGAGCTCCATGAAGAAAAAAAAAAAAACTTTTGTTTCTCTTGTCTTACTATCTCGTAACTTGATTTGTGATTTTATGTTTCAGTGACATTACCAATCAAACATTCAATTTTAGTTCCTTTGTGATTTAATTACAATTTTATATCAGAATTTATTTAAAAGGCTACTATGAACCATTTTAAACCAAGCTTTATGCATCAGAAGCATCATATGTAAATAACTCCTTTTCTTATGATATTTATAGATTTTTTAAAAATCCAATATTAGCCTGTACAAGAGACAATAATCATTTTGTAAGCCATTACCTAAAAACAAAACAAAAGACAAAAAATAAAAACAAGCAAACAAAAAACCAGAAGCAACCCAAGCATTGGTGACTCCACACCTGAAAGACCAGCACTCAGGAATCTGCTGCAGGAGGATTGCCATGGGTTTACTGGGATACAAAGTGAGATAAAGTATTCCAAAATACAATACAACATAAATTAACATAATACAGAGCTAGAAACAAATGTATCAGATTTAACCAAGAGGAAAGAAATCACAGAGATATCATAGCACAGAGTACTGACTCTAGGATATTATTTGCAGCACTATTTTCTCACTGGAGAACAACAACAAATGATGGTTGTTAAAGTCCCATCATCCTCTCCATAGGCTGACAGTAACCTATGGTTATAGAGAAGCTAACATTTCCTAGTGATGCATGAAGTATTTTCAATGACACTATGTCACCAATTCACTAGAGAACATTCTGAATTATATATTATGCCTTCTAACAAATGCAGTCAGTGGGATATTAAGGTGAAAAATCAGCTGCCTATACATACCATCAGGGTTGGGTTCCTCCTACACATGCATCAATTCCTTCCTGGATCCTCCTAGAAATCACATGGACCCAATCATATGGAAGAGATGTTCAACCTCTTGGGTACAGTTCTCTTGTGTTCTGGTTGCTTAAAGGTGCCCTTTGATGCTGACAAAATTGGTACTTTGCTCTGCTCCAATAGAAGATGCCAGATGGATTGCCCAAGGCACAGCTGCCTACATCTCCTACTTCTCCTTAGTAAAATACAAAATCTAGCTCACTCCACTGTGTTATACCTGTCATGCTGCTTCAAAAGCACCCTGGATAGAGACCCTGCACTCACATTAGTACATTCTGCTACACAGATTGGATCTTCAATGTCTCAAAGAAATTTTAGTAACATTATTTTTCAAATAACAACCCTGTTTTTTGTTGTTTTCTTTCTAGGAAGCAGACATGAGCTTCCTAGGAGCCCCGTGGGTAGAAGATCTAAAAGACCTGCATCATATTGTTTTCAGAGTTATCTTCCCCAGTGAAGTTGGTACCTTTCAACATGCCTCAAATCCTCCCTTCTTTCATGAGAGCTGTGCCTTGTAATATTCCTCCAAAGTTTTAAAGAATAGACTCTGGATGGCCCTAACCTAGTTACACAGACATGCCCAGACAGCTCTGAACTCTAGGGAGAATAGAAAGGGCCTCAAGCTTCACATGTTATTTACTTTCTACAACTCCTCTGGGGAATCTGGAAGTTGGTGGCTTTGGTAACTCACTGGATGATTTGGCAGCTATTTCTCTACACAGAAAATTCAAATGAAGAACATTGAGTTTTTAACAAACAAAAGGTATCATGACTTAGGAAAAAAAACACCTAAAACTTGGATAATCCAACTTACTATCTTAGGAATCTAATTATTGTAAGAGTTATAGCTGTGTGAATTGCAATGCTTTAAACCCAGGTTCTTGCTGTCAGGAAGGCAGATCCGCTCCATAGTCCCTCCTCCCACTGATGACTGGATCCACCATTTGGGAGCCCTGCTGTTCTATTCAGCCATATTGTTCTTCTTGGTGTGCTAACAGCATCTTCCAGGCAGCCTCAGCTTAGTTCTCAGCAGGGAGGGTTCTGCTTGCTTTGAGTTTCCACACTGCTAGTTGTTGGGCTCTGACAGCCAATATCATGCTTCCCTTCCTCCCAAACTCCCTTCTACACAGAGACAGAGGCATTTTTCCCAAGGGCAGACAACGTCTGCCCAGATACTTAACCCAAACTTCTCTCACGGTCCTCTTCCCATTATTATGTGATTCTTTCTACTACCAATTGTCCTACAAAGACCCAAAAAAAACCCATTTCTGAATTCTAATTCTAACCTAGTTTCAACCCCTTTCCTGTAAGGTTTTGGGCCTCATAGAAAGAATAAGATTTGAAACACTAGAAAATTTATAAGGATAAAAATAACTTGCAGACCTCTCTGTGAGAGTGGGAAACTCCACAACACACTATAAACTGGAGGCTGCCTTGCCAGGCTATGCAGAGGAACTGGAGGCAGATGGTGTGCCCAAGCTTCACATTCCATGGCCCACTCAATATGGTTTGCGTTCTATCGAAGAATTACTCAACTGGGTGTCTTGACTCCAGCCTAAAATACCAGCACAAGAGAGTGTTGAGGTTAAGGCCAGCCTGAGCTATAAGTAATTAAATAGTAAGATTCTATTTTTTAAAGAAGGAAATTATTTAATAGCACTGATCAGAAGATAGGAGAAATCCATCAAAGGAACAAACAAAAAAAATGTTATTACATAGTAACAGTTATCAAGAGGAAGAGTGTGGGCCCAGAGTGGTAGCTAACATTTCCATCATTCTCTAAAAAACATCCTTACTCAGAGGATCAAAACAAATAGGGTAAAACATATGTCTTTAATAGTCAAAATTCAGCTTCATCAATTAGATAAAATGCTTGTAGTTCAATACAGGCTCAAAAGGGTGAGGTGTTTCATGTTGTTGGTTTGGGTTATTTATTTTCAGATAGGGTCTCCATATTTAGTCCTGACTGGCCTGAATCTCAGCCATCCATCTGCCTCAACTTCCCAAGGGCTGGGATTAAAGGCATGAGACACTATGGCAGATTCAAAAGTATGAGTTTTTAGATGTCTCAACCAATGACAATTGGACAGAGTAGTTATTTGTGTGTGTGTGTGTGTGTACATATAAAGACATATGTTTATATATAAATACACAGTAATCTTCTCCAAAGTTTAACACTCTTATCTAGGGTTACTATTGCTGTGAAGAGATACAATGACCATGGCAACTCTAATATAGAAAAATGTTTAATTGAGGCTGGTTTAGTTTTGGAAGTTTTGTTTATTGTCATTGAGGTGGCGCATAAGCAGAGATAGGGCTGGAGAGGTAGCTGAGAGTTCTACATCTGGATCATCAGGCAGCAGGAAGAGCATGTGAGCCACTGGGCCTGACTTGAGCTTCTAAAACTTCAAAGCTCATCCCCAGTGACAGAGTTTCTCCAAGGATGCCACACCTACTCCAACAAGGCCACATGTCCTAATCCTTTCAAATAATCATTCAGAAATACTCTTCATTTGTTGTGTATTGGAATTGACCTCAAAATACAAATTGTTCATTGGGAGTGTTTCATATATTGACCATCTATTCTTAACGTGAGATAACTGGGTAAGACAGATTTAACTCTGTGTTCTGGAAAAACAAAAAAGCATATGCAACGTGATACCAATCACTGTTGAAAACATGAGCTTCGGTTTCTCAAAAAAAAAAAAACAGATAATTTTTTTTTCTGAATTTATGGACTACACAAGAAGTTTCTATTTCTAATTCACTTACTTTTTCTATGTGTGACCTCTTAACAATGAAAGAGATGGTCAACCTGATTCAACACAGAGCTATAAAATATGAAAAGAAAGGGAAACACTACAGTGCTCACTTACCACCAAGACAACCATGTGCCCCCACATCTTCCTATTCACTCTGACCATCTAAAGGCCACTCTCTCTTTCCACATCTAGTCACTGGTAAATTAGGGAGGAAACATTAGCTGCTGTTTCTACTTCCTCATTGCCTTCTAATTACCTGCTTACTACCTGCTTACCAACTACTTAAGAGCAGATCGTTCTACTGAGATGACTTCCCCCAGGTCAGTTACAAACAAGTCTTTTCTTGGTCTCCATACTACAGGCAGTTCACCTGCATCATCAAAGTTCCCATGTGCTGCTCAGGGTCCACTTCACCCTTGGGTGCTCTGGGCCCTGAAGGGCAGACTTTGCAGGCCATAACTGGCAGATTGGTGGTCCCCTTACACTTATCTCTAGCTTTACTTTAGAAACTCAGGCCAGACTATTTACTGCTCCCACTGCATGCTCTTGTCCTATTGGTCCCTTCTTCAGGCTCCAGGGACCATGCCACTCTTTGTCACACATCCCTCCTCTATCCCCACCCCATCTTCTCTCCATGGAGGGCCTGAAGGTGTCTATTCCTATTGGAACTCTGTTGAATCCAGAAGCCCCTCTATATTGCCCATTGTGGCTAGATTCTGGATTTTGTGTTATTCTCATCTAAATTTACCATCAAATATAGTCCTTTGGGGCATTGCCTTCACGGCTCTCCAGATACGTTTCTGTTTGTTGTTTGTTTGTTTGTTTTTGATAAATTCTATATTCTCATTGTTGCGTTTCCTGTGTCATTAGAAGTCACAGGAAAAACAGAAAAGTGTGCTTCCACTATAATCCTACTGACACATATCCATGACACCCAATGGAGCATATTTCTTCGTTTTTTCTTAAAGAAATAAAATTGCAATTTTTAGAAGAAACATAGGGGATATACTACAAGATACTAGATTAGCTGTAGCAACTTAAAATAGAACAGCAACAGCACAGGAACCAACTCTAAGTATCAACAGATGGGACTCCTTGAGAATAGAAAGTTTCTGTACAGCAGAAGAAGCAGTCAGCAGAGCAAATGGACAGTCTAACGAATGGAAGAAGACCTTTACTAATTACACTTAAGCAAGGAAATTAATACCCAGAATTCAAGAAGAACTGCAGAAATTAAATGCCAATGAAATAAAACTACCAATCAACAAACAGGCAGATGAACTGAATAATAAACACTTATCCAAAACCATACATAGCCAATTACTATTTTAAAAGTATTCAACATCTCTAGCCCTTGGAAGAATACAAATTGGAGCTACTTTGACAAAACACCTCATCCCAGTCAGAGTGGCTATCATCAATGAGTCTGACAAGAGACTGAGAGGATGTGGAGAGAAAGAAACCTTTATTCACTGTTGGTAGGGAGTAAATACAGTCATTGTGGAAGTCAGCTCTGAGATTCCTCAAAAATTAAAAATAGAACTACCATATGGCCCATTTATTTTACTTCTGGGCATTTATCCAGAGAACTCTATACACCACCACTGAGATATTTACACACCATATTTATTGATTCACCACAGCAAAGAACTGGAATCAACCTAGTTGTCCACCAACACATGAATGGATAGTGAAAATGTTGTCCATGTGACTGGAGTGATAGCTCAGTAGCTAAGAGCCCTGTTGGTCTTGTGGAGAACCATGATTATGCCCAGCGGCCACATGGAGGCTCACAACCACAAATAACTCTAATTCCAGGGGATCCCATGCCCTCTTCTGACCTCCATGAGTATCAAGCCCTCACAGGGGACACAGACAGACACACCAGTGAGCAAAAATCCATATACCTAAAGTAAGTCCTAAAAAAGTACACACACCCACAAATGCCATTTATCTCTAAAGAAATATAAAAGCACAACACTTTCAGGAAAATGAATGGACAGAGAATGTATAATATTAAGCAAGGTCACACAATTTCAGAAAAATAACCTGTTCTCCCTCATATGCAGAATCTAGCCAATAATGTATGTATGTACATAAACATATGTACATGTCGGTACAAGTATTGTAATGTCGAAAAGAAAAAGGATTAAATATTAGGGGATGAAGAAAGACTGAATGCAGAAATAAATGAGTTGTGAAAGAGTATATAAAATTAATAATTTTTCTAGGTCTCATGCTGTCATAGATTTTTCATTTTTGGTGATGGATAAATGCATAAAAATACATTGGCTTCAGAAAGTATAAAAACACAATATGAATCTGTATAGATTCCCTTTCAAATGGCTACTTTAACTGCATAGAAGTTCACTGAGACGTATAGCTTAGGAGTCTGGCTAATTCTGGTGTGTGATTTTCCCCCAAAACCGCATGGCTGCTTTTGTGCCTATAACCCCAGCACTGTGGTGGTCAGAGTCAGGTGGATCACTGCGGCTTGCTAGCTGCCTGCCTGGCTCCAGGTTCAGTGAGAAACCTTGCCTCTAGAAAATACGGTGGAGAGTGACAGAGCAGAACACTTGATCTTTTTGGCCTCTACATGGGCATAGGCACACACCTACATGCACAATCACACACACACACAAATAAAAATAATAAGTAATATGGTAAAATAATGCTTCTGAAATTATAAAAGTTACATGCACCTCACATCTAGAGAAACACTGTAAGAATACACAAAGTAGAACAGCGAAAGAGCTGACACACCCAATTCTCACATCTTGTTCTCTGGTCCATTCCCCACTCTCTTGCCCTTTGAATGCTAACAGCCCAGACAATCCTTCTTTACACCTATCTCTCTGACATTCAAGTCTCTGCAGAACACACAAATTTATATATTGGAAGAAGACACGTTGGTTTTACAAGAAACAGCATTTTATATATTATTTTGCAGCTTGTTAGAAATCTACATTAATATTTTAGATAGTTTCATAGTATTACAGAGGAAAAATGTGTTGCAATTTATTTAGACATGTTCTCATTCGTGAACATTCAGTTTTTTCCCTAGATGTTTTGAAAGTATAAAAAAATTGCTGCAGGGCCAGCAAGATGCTCAGCTGGTAAAGTGATTGTCACGCAAGCCTGGTGACCTAAGTCAGTCCCATGAGCACACATAGAGGTACAAGCAGAGAACTGTCACCACAGAGCAGTGCTCCACACACATGCTCACAAGTAACACTCATAATAAAGATGATAAAATGTCAAACTGCTGCAGTAAGTACCCGTGTGCATGTAATCACACGGGTACGTACATTCATTTTAAGAAGCAAAGATTTGAAAGGTAGGGTCACTAGGTCATACTTACATGTAGTTTTAATGATGAGTCTTTAATATCTCTTGTTAACTCTATATTCTTTTTATATTCTAGATATAATAAGGTATATGCAATTTCTGAAATCTCTCTACTCTCCTTGCAGTTACAGGTAAATTTCTGTGTATACCATACTTTCTGAAATTAGTTAAATATGTGTTTATAATCTATTAATATTTGGAACTTTTAAAAATTCCATCAAATTACATCTGACATTAATATTTATATGCAAAGAATTTATATCTATTCCACATAATACAGGTCCAAAGACGACAGAAAGATTAGATACAATATTCTTTTACATGAATGCCTCTCAACTCTAAATAAGCAGGCATTAATTACATCTTTTATGAGCACAAGAATTGGTCAAATGATTTTAAACATCAAGAAACTGGATGCTTGAGGCATGTACTTCTATCATGCCTCACTAACTCCAAAGAACAAAAATCATAAATTTGCTTAACAACACAAGAAAGACTAGATGTCTCCCCAGTGTGGTGAGTCAACTGCCATGTGATGCTTGTGCCATTAAAGGAGCTTATTTTTGATTAAAGATAAATGAAAACAGGAAACCAGAAAAGAATTTCAATGCTAAGCTCCCAAAACACTGTGAAGTAGGTTCACACAACTAACAAGCCCTCAAAGTTATTTTAAGGAAATGCATATTTCTCAGAGGCTTGGTAGCATGGTGTTACCTCTATCATCAAAGTAAGGTCCCATAAAATCACTATGGTCTTGTAAGACGTGGATTTCGCTTTGTACTCAGAATTAACTACTTGTCTATAGTTCTAGAGTCTTCCAACTAGAAATAGGTCTTTTGGTCAAGAATAAATGAAAACAGGAAACCTGAAAGTAATGTGAACACTAAACCCCAAGGAGTTAATCTCTCACTTGAGTAATTAAAGAGTGCTTTTAATTATCTTACTCTCATCACTTCAGTGAAAACTCTCGTTGTGATTTCCACAGGAAATACATGTCCACAGACCATAAACTCCTTCCAGTTAATAGCTAACTTGGGGAGAAGATGGGAGTTGGATTCAGATGGAGGACCACTGCAGGGTGATGGTAAATGAGTTACCTCTGAAGAGCTGGCTGCTACTGTCTGAGGCCTCTGCTGAGACTGAGAGGGAGGAAATGTGGAAAGCAACACAGAAGCAGTCAGAAAGAGGATAGTCTCTGAACTCACCAGTAGCAGGAGTAACTAAAGCATACCAAGGACTCTGGCTACAGAATGGGAAGTAAAAAGAAGAAAAGGGACAAAAGATATACCAAAGATCCAAGGTGCTAGCTAGAACTCTCCCTTCATCCATGCTTCTCAATTCAGTGCCAGTAAGACAAGTTTTAAGTGTCCTAGGACAAAGTCTAAGAAATGATAATTACTATGGAAACGAAGGTCTCTCACCTACTCCCACTCTTCTTCCACTTTCCAACTCCTTATATAGCATTTGATGTATAGGAGGTCTCCATGGTAGAGAATCCCTGGGATTTTTATAATTGGCTCCTAAATGTGCTATCTAAGATCCCAGTGGAAGACTGGGCCAAAGTAAAAAGAATGGTCATGAACAACCACATAGAGAAGCCATGTGAAAAATGGAACTATCCATTCAACATGTCCCTCAGACAATAGTCCATAGTCAATTGTCAACAGAAACAGAAAGTCTTCTTATGTGCTTACAGACAACTAAGCTTAATCCTTACTAGCTTATAAAAGGATGGGGCTTTTATGACATAAAAAACTGTAACAAATTATAAGGTAATTCTAAATTAAGGACAGCAATCTTATAAAATACCAAATATATTCAATGCAGAGATTCTAGATGAGGAGTGCCTAAAACCCTAGAATTTGATGTAATTTCTAAATCATAGTTTCTTTTCCTGTTGCTGTGATAAAATACCCTCACAAAAGCAACTTAAGGGAGAAAGGTTCATTTTGGTTCAGAGCTCTTCATGGCTATGAAGCCAAAGCAGCAGGAACTTGAAGCAGTTGGCCATTCTGCATCCACAATCCAGAAGCAGAGAGCAATGAATGACTCTCAGCTCACTTTCTCCATTTTATATGGCCCAGTATTCCCGGCCAAGGGAATGGTCCCAACCACAATTATGACAGATCTTCCCACACCAATAAACATACTCAAGATACTATCCACAGGCATGCCCTGAGATTTCCTCCCATGTGAATTTAGACTTTCTCAAGTTGACATCCACACTCTCCATAACACAAACTTAAGAGTTAAGCCAATGATTCCATTCTCTGCTCCCTCCTCTAACTCCACTGAGCTTGCTTTCCAGCTGATTCCAAATTGCCAGCATCCATGCTCATAAAGTACTTTTCTTACTAGAGATCTGTGCAGTACATGATATGAATTTTACAATTCTATGACTTTCATATTGAGGCAGAAGGTGGCAAATTTTACCGAAAAAAAGATCAACATATTACATAAGGAGGGTGGAAAAGCATTTACCACATTTTTGAAAAAACAATCTCCCTGCATGAGGCATGTAGGGAAATTTTATAAAATGTCACAAGTTCAAGAAAAACAGAAAGCTTTTGCCAACTCTTATTTTCTAGATCAACATTTTAAATCTCAAAATGTTACAAGACTTTTCTACAAATAAAGGTCCAGTACCCTCTAAGAGATCAAATATCATTTAGAAGTTATGTCCTAGCCTTAGACGCTGACCATATGCTGCTGAAGAACTTATCGCCTGTACAAGGGCGTACAAAACCCTGAAGGTTTTTGTGCACTGGCTTGGAAAGTGCCAAGGGTACAGGAGCAGGACTCCTGATTGAACACTCAAAATTTATTTTCATGCAAAAACTTACATTACATCAAGCATACAACTCAGAGGAGCTCATTAGTACCTCATGCATGAAAAATGGAATAGTTACTCTAGTCACAATAGCAACCCATACATAAAACATACTTAACATTCAACAGATGCTGTTTTTCAGAGTGAGCCTTTCATCAAGTCTGGCTGGCCTTGAATTCTCTCTGTAACCCAGGCTAGCCTTAAACAACTCTCTTTGTAGCCAAAGCTAGTCTGAAACTGATGATTCTATTACTTCAGCCACCCAACTTCTAGGTTTATAGACATGGACCATACACCAGAGTATCTCCAGATTAAATTGAATGCTTCCTTTCTGGTAAAAAAAAAAAATGGGGGGGGGGGGTGTCACGAATCATGTCACTTATAAATGTGCTTATAGAAAACAAGACAACCAAAACCTAAGCAGCTACTGACTTGTGAGTAAAAACAGTGTGCCTTTGTGATTCTGCTTAGAGACTCCCTAGATGACATCCAGAGCATCACTAGTAGAATTTAGGTCAATGGGCCAATTACTCGGTGCTAACATCAAAGGCAGAGGCAAGCTGCTGCTTCTCTGCCTGGTCCTTTTTGAGTCTCCACTCTAAGCAATTGTAGAGGCAACTTTATGTGCCACAAACAAACAAACAAACAAATAAATCTCTAAGCTCGTATAAACTATTCTAGAAACAGTTTCACTCTTAATTCTCTGGGTTAACAGCATCTTTATCATCACCACATCCGGCTCACGATTCTCAGTTTTCTTGTTACTGAAAGACACAGCCCTAGGGGTGTCAGTCCATTGTTAATCAGCCAGTCTCTTAGCAGCAGAAGTGGATCAATAGTTGTTGAATCTCCCAAGAACAGATCTAAATAGCTTAAACAGAGACTAACCTGGTGGCAACTGGTGCTGGGGCGGAGCTGTGATCTTCTCTGGCCCCAAGCTTTTTTCGGAAGTTTCCTCAGATACCAGCCAAGTTTGGCTTGCTCTGAGGGAAGTCGGGCTGGCTCCTTTGGTCTCCGTGACCTTCGTAGAAGATGATGGCTCCAAGGTGTCTGCAGAGGGGAACCCAGAGGAGACACCAGTCTTTCTACTAGTGTACTCATTAAAAACAGCTTCTCCCTCACCAGGCAGTGGAGGGAGCGGGAGGATCCTATGGTGCTGCTGTGGGCTGGGGCACCTGGGAGACAGAGGCGAGGGAACAGGTGACAGCCGTTTGTGTGCGCTGGACTGAGGCGATGAATTATTAAATACCATGCCGAGGGCTGTTGGAGCCTGGGGGGTTGGCTTCTTCTCATTGCATTTGGGTTGTGGGGAATCAGGACCTACGGTGTGGGGCAGATCCAGAAGCAAGAATTTATGGCCACTCTGTGGTAGCCCAGCCTTTTGTTGGCTTCTAGTTTCTGGGAAAGTGTGGGTGGCCCTTGTTTTGAGAGAGAAGCCTAACCTTTTCCCCTCAGTGGCTTCGTCTAACTTCTCACTCTCTATCACCTTGCGGAGAACTTTGTTCACAGCAGCCGCCTCCGTGCTGGCTGGTTCTTTGGTAATGGAGGCTCCTTCTGTGGCTGAGGACCGCAATGACTTGATCCCTTGCTGCTCCTCCCCCAGCCTCCTGGAACTATGAGTCTCAGCCTCACCTCCTGGGAGGGTGAGAAAGTCAGCTTTTGGGATAAACTCAGTTTGGGTCTCTGGACAGAAGGCAACTCTTCCCTTGCCATCATGATGCACCCTAACTATTCTTTTTACTGGAGTAGATGGTTCCTGGACCTTGGCCACCACTTTGGAAACAGGTTTCTTACTGCAAGTCCGCTCCAATGACTTTGACTTCCGATTCCCGCTGCCCCACCTCTCTGCCCCTGGATGTTTCCTATGAGTTTCAGACAGATTTGGTTGTGGAGGCTCCTGCTGGTGAGAAGTCTTGAGTTGCCCTCCGCTATCAGCATCTCCTACCTGGGTGGGACTGCTGTCAGGGAACAGAGGTCCTTTAAGATCAGTATCCTCTGAGGTCCTCCCAGAGTTTCCAAAACCCAGGTCTGCATCTGATGTCCTGAGGATGTTGGCAGGGCAGCTCTCTCTTCTCCGTAGCGAAGAGGTAAGTGTTCCCTGAGGAACTAAATTTCCTCTTTCTTCTAGGAGCCGGAGATTAGGCCTAGCTCGAGGAGAAAGGGAGCTACTGGAACAGACCTGGTCCTTCCCCATCTGAAGAGCTGACTCTTGGCAGCCACGCCCTTTCCTCCTGGTTCTCTTCTGCCGGAGCTCCTCCAGGCTCTCTCTCCTCCTGCCAGACTTCCGGGGCTTTTTGCTTTCTTGGGTGCTCCTCCTAATGAGAGAGCTCACAGGGAGTTCTCTGCTCCAGTTGCCAACACTCTGGAAATAGTCGTCCTTGGGGGCAAGGCTTACTGACAGCTCCTGCAATTTCCCCTCCTGGTTCCCCATCGAAATGCCGAGGATGTTGTCTGACCTCAGCAGACTGTCCAGCAGCCGCTCCTTCTCTGCTGTGAGCTTGTATAGCTCTGTTAGAATGTTTTTTGTGGGAGTCTGTTTGAAAAATATGTCGCCTGGATGTTCGTTCGGCTGCTGGCTGAGGCTGGTGATGTCTGGCCCCTCCCTGACTTGGTAGCAGTTATGGAAAGCGTTATTGGATCTGTCTAGAGTTACAGTGCCCTTGTATGAAAATCCTCTGACTTCCCCTTTTGGAAGATAGAAGCTGATATAGCAGAGTTCAGCGATGGGGTTATGCAGCTGGAGGGTGCAGTGAGTGCCTTCCATTATGCCTACCTAATTATTCATGCTGTGGAGATGCTGGTCTGTGGTCAGCTCCAGTGGGGAGGCATGTGATGGTGGCTAGGCAGAGCAGGCAGCTGACAATCCTCTCTCCGGCATTGAGGCTGCCTGTTAGGGAAACACAGGAAGAAAGCTGCTTGTCTAACAGAGTGTACACATCACATGCCCACATCAATCAGAGCATAACCACAGTGGTCCTTCCTTTTGGTAGGGAGCCTGACTACAGCTTCGTAGGCTCCTACCCACCTTGATCAGAAGGTATTTCTATAGCTAAGAGATAGGAAAGGGCTTTCATTTTAGTCCCAGGACAAGTCCCCTTCTTCACTTGGGAACTGACTGTTCGGCCTAGAGCCAGTCTGTCTACTTCTTCAAACCATAGTTTCTAGTCTTCTGTAAAACAGCTATTGACCCTTCCAGGAATTGTAGGAGAAAGGGACTTTGAGAACTTTAGAAATCATAGTTGTTTTAAAGATTTGTGTTTGGAAAGATGGTAAGCTTTTGTTATCATAAAAAAAAAATCCTAAGATTCTCTTTACTTTAAAGCACACTGTGGAGTAGAATTATCAGACCAGATATCTGAAAGGAGATGAAGTTTCAGGCCTGCTTGACTCTGCAATGTTCTATCAAGAAGCTTTGTACAAAAAATATGATGCTTTACATTTAAAAGTTTAAAATTTAGTGACTCAAGAGGCTTACTCAAGTTTTGTCTTGTTTTGAGACAGGTCTTGCAATGTAGCCTTGGCTAGGCTGGAACTTGCTATGTATACTAGGCTGGACTCAAACTTGTGATGATCTTCCTGCCTCTGCCTCCCAAATGTTGAGATTAGGTGTACACTATCATGCCCAGCTTGATTTTAGTTTTGCAATATTTTCCCTTTCTACCTGTTTACTAGTTGAAGCCAAGTTGAAAAGGAGAGTCTACTACTACTGGTCCTTAGGGATTTTTAATGACTGATTAAAGACATGATTAGAAATGTCACCTGAGGCATGAAGACAGCCACTGCCTTATGTGAGTTGAAGGGGTCCCAAAATGTCTTCATAACTAACACCTTCACATGCAAATGTGGAGCTTAGAACTCCATACTGTAACCCTTCATTTCTTAGGTTAATATACCACCCAGTCTGCAAGTTGATCTCACTTAAAGGGCATTCCTCTAGGAATAACAAAATAACAATCATTTAACCACTGATACAGTTTGTAATTGACTTTCCCCAAGTGGTTTTTTTTCCCTCTTAACTTGTTTTAAACTAGAAAAAAAGTTACATAAGAGTACAATCCAGTTCAGACAGGAGGAAGAATGTGTAATGCAAACTCCTTAAGGAAAACATATGAAGCCAAGTGTTGAAGTGGTGGGTGTATGTGTGTGTGGGTGGGGTCACCTGGACAAGACAGAGGTGTCAGGAGGATTCAGAGATTACATAATTTTAAATAAGAATATGTCTGCTTGTTTGAAAAGCCTACTCCCTAAAGACAGGATTCTTACAGATTGAGTACATAGTCACAGATACTGTTATTTCTTATTCATTTAATCAGAGGGTCATCAGGTGCACAAAGAGAAGATGCACAGAAGAGATGAGAAGTCAGCACAGGCCTGGCCCTCGTCACAGCTGCACATGGAATACTCTCCTTCCACCCATTATATCTTTACAGTCTTTCTAGAGTGCTCACGGTGGGTACATCCTCAGCATCCATGTGTGTGTGGACACTAGACAGTTGCTGTCATAAAAGCTCTGAACGTGTCTGAGAACTCATGTGAGAGGTACTGGAGACTGGTGGGTGTGTGCTGTGCGTGACACTGAGTGCTCAGCATCAAGAGTTCCGTTTATGAATTCTCAGACACGCTGAAGGGGGGCACCAGAAGTGCTCTTGTGAACTGTGGGAACAGAAGCGCCCTTCCTCAGCCCTCAAGCATCCTCCTCCAGCACACCGTAGCTCACAGACTCCCCTGGACGATGACAAGTGTCTAACACAGGTAGAGAAGTGCACTGCAGACTTTCCTGAATCCCTTCTTAGTAGAAGTTCACAGTTCATGTCATAATTTCAAGGAGGACTATGACTGCCTAATGCCTCCTTCCCAAGGAAGAGTTATACTTACACATATTTATATTTTGAATTCATCATCTCATTTAATCAGAATGGCACCATTTTACAGATGAAAAAAATTGAAGGTCAGAGACATAAGGAAATTATCTATGAGGATTTCCCATAAGAAACAAATTTAAAAGTCAGATCTGTCTCCCCCCATTGATTTGTGGGTAAATCTGCTCTTCCTTTACTGCTTCTGCTGGTGAACAGAAGACTCCTTTGTTATGTCAACTTAATGTAACACAATTTCTTACCCCCTCCCTGTTGTGGTGGGGGGAAGCCTTTGTCACATAGAGCCTGAACACATGAGCAAATGGCCAACAGACACAGCATGGCAGAGCCTGCTCCTCCCCCTCCACCTAAGCGGAGGTGAAAATCAATGAGATCTTGCTGAGAATTCGAGAAAACACACCTAAAACCCTTAACCCCCAAATTCCCATGCTTCTTTGTTTAAATGATTGTTCTTCTCCCTAGCAGGAACATCTGAAACAATGTTCATGCTTTTTAACCCAAAATTGTTATAAATTTCTCAATCTGTTTACAATTTCTTTTAAGTTTCAAAACTTATATTTAATCTACCCTACAGGTCAAACCAACTACGTTGATAATCATTATTTAATCCTTAATTAACAACTGGTTTCCTTTTACAGACAAGCTGTTACTGCCTATTCCAGATACATAATTAACATATGTTTTCTCAGCTTCCTAAAACAGATAAATTTCCAGCTCTTTCCTTTGCTTTTCCTAATACAACACAGGTAACTCCCCATTTAAAGGATTCCTTCCAAGACTAAGCTCTTCAAACATTCTTGCCTTTTTTCTAGAACCATAACAACAGATCACTGATGTGCTCCCAATCAAACAGTTACAGACCTAACATGTACATTATCCACCCTATACAGACATCGCCCTGCTGAGAGGTTTTGCTCCCCTGTGATGATTATTCTACAGGTTCATCTCTACAAAAGGAAAAAAAGAGAATGCTGCAACCACAGACCAGATGGAGACCGACCTGCCATCTCCTTGGACTTGCCTGGAGCTGTGAAGCTGCCTTTGTCCAGACACATTATCTGACTGAAGACTTTCGAAGACAAGCAGACACTGAGACCCACAGATGACAGACCTAAGACCTTCTAGCGACAGATGAACTCTGTTATCAGAGATTAATGGATACTGAACTTGGGGAAACTTACATAATAGTAAGGAAAATGTTATGTCTATGTAGATAAATCAAATATTATTTAAAACCAATCTTAATACCCTCACAAGCTCTGTATAAATTCACCCCCAATTTCAATCTGCTGAACAATTAATTTGTTCAATAGCCCCTTGTCTTCCTAGCCTCCACCCCTCCTTACCCCTCTGGCTTATGTTGTGTTCTATTTTAATACTTACATCCGAGCCCACTCAAAATAGCATAAGAGACAGTCACTCCAATGACACCTTTCCTTGAAAAAGAAGAAAAGGGAGGAGTTGTGTGGAGCTGCATTACCAGACAAAGAATAAGAAGGCTGAATAGATTCAGAAACCTCAGTACCCTCGGACCTGAGATGGGTAGGAGTTTCACCTATTTCTGACCTGGGCTCCTGTCCTGGAGCACATGACCATGACCCCCACTGAAAGATCGTGACCTCTAGTCACATAGCACAGAGTTCTCCATGCCAATAAGGTATCTAGATGAACCAGCCCAGAGGGTTTACCCAATAAGCTTCCCTTCCCACACAGTCCTTCCTGCAGAAGGTATTTAATCTCTGGTCCATCCCAAGTCCTATACACCCATTTTCCACGATGAACAATAAATAAACAATATAGTCAAGTAAGGACTGTCGCTCCCATCAAGAACTGTTGTGTGTTGAGGGGGGGAGCCTGAGTCATACAGAACCTCACTGCCTAAGTTAAGTCTCCTGCAAAGGCCCCACCATGCTCTCTGACACTCACTGCTAAGCTAAACCAGAGTTCCCCCTCCCCCAAGCCCAGGGCTCATCCCCAAAGTCCAGCGCAGGCCCTATTCCAGGTTTCCAGCAGCAATGGACACCTGGGAGTTAGGGAACACTAGCTTCAGCCTCACAGTTTCCATCCCATTCCAGACCCCCCCATAATAATAGGAGGGATGTAGGGAGCTCTGCATTCTTGAATATCATCAATAAAGTCCACTGCATCCACATACAAAAAAGTCTGTTAGTCCCAATCACAAACCTCAGCTAAAGTTTAGGAAATTATGATATGGGATTTTATAGCAGTAAGTATAATGCAAGGCATGAAGCTACCATTATGAAAAAGCTTCCTATTATTGTGGCCTCTTCATCCTTCCTGAGACTTTAACATAGTGTCTTTACCATATTTGTGAGACTCACATCTGTAGCTGTATTGGTTTTATGTCAACTTTAACACAAGCTAAAGTCATCTGGGAAGAGAGACTCTCAACTGAGAAAATGCTTTCCTAAGACTGACCTATAGGCAAGTCTCCTATGTGTTTTCTTGATTAATGATTGATACAGGAGAGCCTGCAAGCCCACCGTGGGTGGCACCAAGCCCGTGCAAATAGTCCTGATTTGTGTTAAAGTAAGCAAATCAGTAAGCAGCACTCTTCCATAGCTTCTGCTTCACTTCCTGCCTCCGGGCTTCTGCCTTGAGTTCGTGCTCTGATCCCTCACTGACAGAATGTGACCTGAGGCTTGTAGGAAGAAATGAACGCTTTCTGCCCCAAATTGCCTTTGTGACACAGCAATAGACCTCATAACCAAGGCAGTATCTGTGATCAAGAAACTCCAAAAATCTTTACCCAGGGGAGGAAAGAGTGTGAACAAATGAACACTCTGAACCCTCTAAGGTACAGAGCTAAAAGTGGTTTGAAGGCACAAGGCTCTAGCTTCGAGGATCCATTAGCAAGGACTGTGGCGCTGAGTCATTACACAGATCTTTTCCATTTGAGAAACCAGAGGGAGAAGAGCTGTCTTACAGGAAAGAGGCAAAATAAAAAGGCACAGAGTGTGGAGTGGCACACTCCATGCTGAGCTATTTCCGGCAGCATCTCCTCACTCTGCTTTGACTCAGACACAGCAGCTCTGCAGGAACCACACATTGGATGATACATCTTAATTCGGTCCATGAAGTGGCTTCCTCTGGTTGTACTCAGTGTCAAAGCACTTTGTTTCCCCAGGGACTCTCATGCCTTCCATTTCCTCTTGCTAACTCCCAGGCTGACATTTTCTCTGTGACAACACTGTGTGCTGATTTATTCCCTGACTCGTTTTCTAATAGCAAGTAGGTGACATCACTGGACTCCAGATGGAAATATCTGTTGTGCGTCCTCATAATGAGAAATGATTGCCTTTTAGGAGATGCTATCCAGCCCTCATAATGTATTTCACAAAATACTCAAAATAAGTTCAAAAAATTAGTTGAAGTCATCCTGTTGGCTGACTGTCCATTTCCTAATTGATTTTGGACCTAAAAGACCAATACAAAGCTTTCTTTGGTTAGTCACTAGCACAATCATGACCTGGACTCCATCTGGGTCCAATATTGCAAAAACTGATTTTCCATAATGTCCATTATTGAACTTAAAATTTCCACTTGTCCAATCAGGCTAATGCTTCACTCTTCATACCGTTCAAACCACCAGAAAATAGACTTTTATGAATTTAGTTAAGATCCACTGCAGTTTAGACTTGGACTTTGAATTGGACTTTGAGAGACCAGCATAGCATATTGCAGAAGGAAATGAAGAGAGGCCAGTGTGTTTATTACTGGCTCCCTCCCTACTAGGCTGAGATTTGCTGTGAGTATGCATTCTAATATAGACCATGCCTCCTCTTGAGAACCAGTCATTTTGCCAGACATAAATCCTTTCTCTAGGTACCAGTTATTGCTGCTTCCTAATGCTTATTCAGCTCTAAATGGTTTAATTCTCCCTCTTGTGATCCCGGACAAATCCATGACTATCTGTTCCTTTTCCAACTACCCCCTGGGATTCAGTGTAGTGCTACTATTTTGCACTTTGCTTAATTTCTCAAATACAAAATATAAAGATGAAGGAAGACATATGACTTCCTGGATTTTCTTTCATTTGAAGAAACTTTGTTGTTTTTGTTGTTAACATTCACACTGTAAGACTAAGAGTGATTTAAAAAAATCACTAGAATACAAATCAGAAAGAGACCCAGCCCATAAGATATCAAAAGGCCATCCAGAAGAATTTAAAATGTTTGTAGCACACTGTGTTTGTAGGATTAGGATAATTTGTCAGGCAGAAGAAAACATTTCAAGTAGCCCTCAACTAAAAGGCAAATTTGACAGATAGAGATGAAAAAAAAAATAAGTTGCCAAGAATTGAGGACATTAAATAAGACAGAGAAATCAGCTAATACATACAAAGGGAAAATTCATTGTTTTTCGGATATCTACCAAGAGAGATTAGTCAAAGAAGATAATACTGGGGCAGGCCAAGTTTTAAAGATCAATATATTGAGTAGTGGTTCTGGAGGCTGGAGATCTAAAAACATGGCATGACACCTGGTGAGGGCCCTCATACTGCCATCACCTTATCCATGAGGTCGAAGGACAGGAATGCACTAGCAAATGGAGCTAAACTTACTTTTAAGCTAAACCCGCAGGGCTGGGAAGATAGCTCAGTGGTTAAGAGCACAGGTTACTCTTCCACATGACCCCAGTTCTATTCCCCAAACCCACCTGGTGGCTCACAACCATCTTGAGTTCCAAGGAATCTGATGCCCTCTTCTGGCCTCTATAGGCCCCAGGCAGGAAGGTCTGTGGGACAGACAGATACGTAGGCAAAATACTCATACATATAAAATAAATCTTTAAAAAATTTAAAAAATAATCATACTATAACAAACTTTTTCCAGCAATGAAAACATTATTTGTTTATGAGCGTGGTGCTTTTATAGCCAGCATACATACTATTTTCTCTCTTTATAAATACAATTGAATTGGGGACTGAGTCTCTAACACTGGAATTTTAGATGAAAAAAAAATTAAACCATAGCAAGAGTGATACTCTGCTGCAAAAATATTTAAAATTCAGGTTGTTTGGAAATTAATTCTAACTTCATGTGTAAATTATTCACAAAGCCACTGATGAGTTTTGATCAGGGAAGTATGTTTAGCTCTAAATTCAAGGAAGATTAACTTGGCAGTAATGTCAGTACAGACTGGCATGGAAAGAGACTGGCAGGTATTCAAGAACGAGGCATTTGGGGCATCAAATTCTGAACAAAAGCTGAGAAAGAAAGAAATTGGGCAGGTTATGAACTGGAAAGTAGTTGTTTCTCTGTAGATCAACAGATAATACTGTTCTACTGGATACTAGTGTGAAGGTAAGGAGAATGGTGTGGGGAGGAACATGAGAATCAGGTATAGAGTCCTGTGTTTGCCATGCTTGTTTCATTTCTCTAGGACACGGGGAACCTGGGAATGTTTCTAAGGTGAATAGAAGAGGACAGTAAGAATGGGGGCATTGAGGGAACAAATGGGAGACAGAGACGGCATGGCTTCCAGGGTGCATGATGGAAGATTCATCACTGACAAGAAATGATCGTTTCGTGCCAGAAGCCTGTAGCTAAGTAAAGGAGAGAAGATGGTGATACAGGAAGTGCTGAAACTGATACTGTATACTCTCTCAATGGCTTTTCTTCAGAAAGATTCACAACTTACATGATTTTTCTTTGCATTACAAGTAGAGAAGCATCAAGCCAGGCTATAGATCTTGTATCTTATATATCTTTTGAACTCAGTTTTCACTGTGAAATCACCCACACTCCAAGTTGGGTCTTATTATGCTGCCAAGTATCTACTACAAATAAAATGGAAGCCAAATCTGGTCAACTGTATCATTTTAATTTGTAAATAGGCAAATCCACAGAGAGTTGTCAAAACAGGGAGGGGAAGGGTTTTGTATTTTGGGGCCACGTTAATTGCTGTGTTATTTCTTTCTTTCTTTGTTTATTTACACATTTATTTCAGAGCCAGAGCCAACCTGTTCAGTTACCCAGATATGCTTCATGATATTCCCTGAAGAAGCCCTCAAGCACCACAATGAATCTTCTCTATGCCTGCCCTTCTCCTTTCTCTCCTGCCTCTCCTTCAAGTCTAATTACATAAAGAAAAGTATCAGTTTTCCACATGATCTAATGAGAACTTAAGATTTGGAATCCTTCATACATCAATCGGTCCATGTGACTTTTTTATATCATCTCTATAATGTATGTCATCCATATTGGAGAAATAAACCACTTATTCATGATTTGAAGTGGAAGTAGCTATGGGATTTATACTTATTGAATGGCCAAGGCTTTACCATAATGGCTGACCATGTAGCATATTACAAAGCAAGATAGATACACTCCAACTCAAGTGGAATTTGGCATATATTTTATCTGTTGTAGAAATATCCCAGTGCCATGAGACCTGGCTCAGAATGTTGGTAATTTCACAAGCAAATTGAAGTCTTGAAGGCAGGAATTTGATCCTGCAGTGTACGCTGGTCTAGTGCTTCCTTTTTGTAATGCTACAAGAACACAAAAGAAAGCGATAACATTAAACAAAAAGTCTTTTCAAATACCAAAAAATCGTTGGAAGACTATAAAAATTCTCTTTTTCTCAGTGTTTCTTGTCTCTTAATTATCTTCTTTCCTTTACTTATTTTTGAGCATGCAACAGCCCTGTCTTGTCACATATACCTTCCTTTTCAAAAGTGAAAGTTTCTTTTAGATTTGACGGCCTACTCACATAGTTCTTATCCTTCACCCTCATGGGAACTTTAGTAAAAAATAATCATTGCATATGCTAAGCAAAACTTCTGTTTCTAGATGGGAGAGTTTGCTTTAAGAACAGCTTTGATTAGAACAGATATTTGAGTCCCTCTCCCCTATTTCAGGGTGAAGACTTCAGGCAGGATGCTCTGAGGGACTCTTAGATTTGAAGTCCTATACCAGAAGAGAAGGGACCTCGGGGTTCTAGGATAGAGAAAGCTTCTCAGTCAACTCTCTCAATTCCTTTAGAGTCATCTCTATCGGAAGAAAGCCCTCCTTGTTTGATATCTCTTGGGTTTCTGTTTACATAGTCTACATTTATTTATAGATCATGGTAATATGACAGTTGTTCAAAACTTGTAAGAAAAGTTGCCCAGCTTGAACTTCTATGTGAGCCACACACCTCCCCAGCAAGGCAGTCAGCCAGCATCATTGCCACCGTGAAGACTGACTTGCTCCTAGTCACCTGTCTAGTATACAATAATTGTGCAAGTCAAATGCATGTTTCTAGACACTCAACAGAGATCTCTTACCACTCCCCAATCCCCATTTATGGGCAACTTTTAAAGAAAGGAAACAAGAGAAACAAAATATCATCCAAAAAGCAGTATTTATTCTTCAATAGTATTTAACACACAAGATGACTCAAAGCAGACCTTTTCACAAGGTTTCTCACTTATGACTTTTTTTTAGAGAGACATCCGTTTAGAATTACCTTTCTGATTAAATATTCAGGAGCCTATATGAGACTAATTTACAGGTAACAACTTCATAGGCACACCTGATCCCTTTCTACTTGTTATTATTCAGGGAGTCATTTTCATTCACACTTTACAAGCTCTGATATTTACCATGGGAATCCTTTTCATCTTAATATAATTTTACGAAATTCACCCTAAGAAATGTAATTTTGTAAAAATACCCATAACTGTATGCATATAGTGATTAAACAGAAGGATCTCCCTGGGGTGGGAAGGAACAGGGCAACCTAGTGAGGGAAGTCATTTGCCATGAGCTGCAAGCACCTGTACTCCATGCCATTACAGCGGATAACTATCATCTCCGCTGTGCTCTGCCAAGTTTGTTTTTCTTGGTGAACCAATCAAAGGATGGGGAGAGACATCTGAGGATGAACACTAAAAATCAAGACAGAGCTGATTTAATAAAAATTAGGTAGATTCACATTTGGCTAAATGGGTAGAAGAGGATGTGGAGAAGGAAAATAACATTAACCAGTGCCAGGATCTAGGCTGAGTATATCCCAAGCATCATGCATTCATTCTGCTTCTATGGCAGTATGAGATGGGCACTAGTGATTTTCAACTTTACCCTTGGCAACACAAATCTGCAAAGCCATTAGTTACAGAGTTGGAACTTGAATCCTATCTGCTTAAAAAACTTGTGTGTAGTCGCAACAAAAGGCTGCATTTTCTAAAACTTCTTTGATACTTACTTTATATGTCAAGACCTCAAGGGACCTCTAGCATAACTACTGAAGGATTATTTTTCCTTCCCTTTGGAAAGAGATTATTAATAGTTCGGTGCAACTAACCTGGTAACCGTGATCTGTGTACAACTTGACCAGAATTTAAGTTCCATCTAGCAACAGAGAGAAAGAACATGCAACTAACTTCTTCTCTCCTCTCCTCTCCTCTCCTCTCCTCTCCTCTCCTCTCCTCTCCTCTCCTCTCCTCTCCTCCCCTCCCCTCCCCTCCCCTCCCCTCCCTTCCGCTCCCCTCTCCTCTCCTCTCCTCTTCTCTCTCTTTTCTTTCTTCCTTCTTTTTATATAGTGTCAATTTTGACAAATTTAATTTTTATAATATAAAATATAATAAAGAAAAAACAAAAACTAACACAATGAAATCAGACAAAACAAGCAAACAAAAGAAAAGAGTCCAAGAAAAGGCATAAAAATCAGAAACCCATTCATTCGTACACTCCGGAATTCCCCCAAACACACTAAACTGGAAGCCATAATATACATGTGATGGTCCTGTACATGGTGCCCTAATCTTTGTGAGTTCCTATGAGCTGTGATCATGCTCTTTAGAGGTCTTGTTTTCTTGGTGTCCTCCATCCACTATGGTTCTTACACTTCCTGCCTCCTATTCTACACAGTTCCCTGAATCCTGACAGGATAGATTTGAAGGAGACACCCTGTTTAGGTCTCAGTGTTCTATAGTATCTCCCTTTCTGCCTAATGTCTAGCTATGTGTCTCTGCATTTGTTCTCATCTGTAGCAGGAGAAAGTTCTCTGATGATGGCTGAATAAGGCACTGATCATGATCATAGCAGAATGTCATTAGAAGTCATTTTATTGCTACGTTTTGTTTTTAGAACCTAGGTCACTGGGCTATCTATTTTGGCCATCCAAGCAGTTTTAAGTCCAAGTTTCATTTCATGGAGTGGACCTTAAGTCAAATCAGATATTGGCTGGATACTCTCACAAGCTCTGTGCCACCATTGTCCTAGCATATCTTGTAGGTAAGACACTATTGTAGATCAAAGGGTTTGTGAGTAGGCTGGTTTTTATGTTTCTCTTTTAGTAGTGGACAGAACACCTTCCTGTATCAATGATGCTAGCCTGTAGCAGTGAAGGCTTCATGTAGGCACCAGCTCAACTTCTCCATGTTCAATGATTAGGTATTGTCTTCAGCAATGGGGCCTTATTGTCATTTTCTGGAAAGCAACATACAGTCTTATCAACAGCCTGGACTGTTTGGGGATTCCTGTGGACTCCTTTGGACAAGTACTCAATTAGATGTAACCCAATCCCAGTACTAGAAGCTTCATTGGTGACAAGAGATGGCTAGTGGGGCTCTGTCTCCCTCATTATTTGGTGATTTCAGTTAGATTATATATATATATATATATATATATATATATATATATATATATATAT
>NW_021604618.1:15913719-15937271 GCF_004785775.1 Grammomys surdaster | reverse complement strand
TATATATATATATATATATATATATATATATATATATATATATATATATATGGCTCCCATACGGGAGCTTCTACTGTATTAGATTTTCATACTTACCCATCAAATGGTCCTTAATTTTGGCTGTCCTCATTTTCTCTTCCCTCCTTTTCCCCATGTGTCCCTCCTTCCCATCCATCCATCCACCCATCCATCATCCATCCATCCATCCACCCATCCATCCACCTGTATCTATTCTACTTCACTTTCCTAATAAGATCTATCTGTCCCCCTACTCTATATTGAACCCTGTGGTTCTACAGATTCTAGCTTGTTATCATTAATTTAACAGCTAATATCCACATATAAGCAACTATATACCATATTTGTCTTTCTTAGTCTGGGATACTTCACCCAGGAAGATCTTTTTCTAGTTTCATCCATTTACCTACAAAGTTCATCATTTCTTTTCTTTCTTTTTTAATGGAAGAGTAATACTCCATTGTGTAGATGCACTACATTTTATTTATCTAGTCTTCTGTTGAATCTAGGTTCTTTCCAATTTCTGGCTATAAAGAATACGGAAGAAGTGTCCATGGCTGAGCAAGTTTCTCTGTGGTAAGATGAAGCATCCTTTGAGTATATAGCTGGATCCTGAGGTAGAACAATTACCATCTTCCTGAGAAACTGCCACAGTGATTTTCTTTGTGGCTATACAAATTTGCACTGCCACCAGCAACGAAGAACTGTTCTTCTTACTCCATATCCCTGCCAGCATGAGCTGGCACTTATTTTATTGATTCAAGCCGGGCTGACAGGTGTAAGATGAAATCTCAAAGTAGTTTTGATTTGCATTTCCCAGATGGCTAAGGATGAACATTTATGTAAGTGTTTCTCACTCGAGTTTCCTCTTTTGAGAATTTCCCTGTTTAGGTCTGTTCCCCATTTTTTAGTTGAGTTATTTATCTTCTTGATATCTAGGCTCACTTTTAAAATCATATTAAGAATTCTTTTTTTCCTATTAAGAATTCATATCCTGAAAGTATGCTAGTGCTTGTGGTTAATGATTCTGTTAAGAGCCCACAGAAGGACTTGTTCCATAGGGCCCTTAGATGGGTGAGAATGTTAAAAAATGCCTCAAATTAAGATAATTGCAGTTAAATAGCAGTGGTATTTGAACAGAAGGGATGTAAGAAGGAAAGGTCAGAGTACTCCCAGCAGTTCTTGGCAGTCTTGGAGAATATCTCCTCGTGACCCAGCTGTCTACATAATAGTCAAAGCAATAAACCTTCGGAAGAAGGTTACATGTTCCAAAGGTTGCATATGAACCATAACTAGTTCTTACCCCTTGACATCAGAGTTCACAAGAATAAATGCCTCAATTACAGATAGCCATAAGTGCAATAGGTGCTAAGACAGATGTTTTCTAAGTTATAGAAGCTAAAGTCGGACCCAAGTACTTAGAAAGGAAACAGTGTACACATCTTATATCAATAGTGTACATCTCTCCAATAAACTAAGCTGCTTTGAGGATTCCTCATTCATTTGGCTCTGTCAGCTTCATGCTGACAATCCTTACAGTTAGACATGTCACATGGACTGTTCCCTAATGATTCCTTCACATTGCTATGTCCAGCTGTAGAAACACCACCATACAATTCCTTCAATCAATTTTCAGTTGTTTCTTGATCTTGCTAGGAGAACAACAAAGATAACATAAAGGGTTGCACTATAGAGAGATTAGAAATTATAAATATCCTAGTAGGAGAACTATAGAATAAAGAATATAAATATAGATTTACGAGATTTATTGGTACAGCCAAGTTTTTTATGTGTATTCTGTAGCCTTAGATAACCCAGTATAGTGACTTCACATTGCTTCTAGAATTCTGTTCAACACATATTTAAAAACAGCAAAATATCCTTTGAGAAACAGAAATCAGCTTAATGAAAATATTGCTAAATTGGATTAAAATTCTAATCTGACTGAGCAAATACATACATGTAATTTAGAATTGAGTTTTATGACCAATGGCTGCTGCTTTGATTCCCAATGGAAACTGCTGGTTCTCTTCCTTCTACTGTGTGCAGGGAATCTTAGGAACAGAAATTTTGCGTGTAGAAGAATCTATATTGTCTGTGGTAGTTCTGAGAGACAGTTCAAAATCAAACTAATATCTAATAAGTGCAATAACTAGATATACCAGAAGGATTCAGGGTGAGAGAGAGATTAGACCCCAGGATCCAGGCTTTATTAAAAGTCTTTTCTTGGGATAGGCTTTGATTTTAAAAGTTGCAAATGATACAACTTTCTGTATCCCAACTTACAAAATAAATGTGTGAAACACATGACCCCAACTGAGCAATTATTAAACACTTCTTTGCCATCAGATTAAGTAATGACATTCTCTAAAGTGGGCACAAACTTCATGATAAATCAACTTTTCAGCTTAAGGATTATATGTGGATTAAGAGATCAGGATTTATCAAGGTAATCCTCTTCACAGGGCTTGACATTAGTAAGAGAAATCAATTTGGCTGCACTGCACAGCTATTTGAACCAAACAAATTTATAACCTTCATGTCTTTCCCCTAAAAGACATTTTTTGGCTCATTAGAATGTTTCAGAAATAACAGATTCATAATACAAGTAACTTCAATACACACAAACTTAATTTCACTAATTGTTTTTTTGTTTTTTGTTTTTTGGCTTTTTCGAGACAGGGTTTCTCTGTGTAGCCCTGGCTGTCCTGGAACTCACTCTGTAGACCAAGCTAGCCTCGAACTTTTGAACTCAGAAATCCACCTGCCTCTGCCTCCCAAGTGCTGGGATTAAAGGTGTGCCCCACCACCACCACCACCACCACCACCACCCCTGCAATTTCACTAATTGTTAATGAGGAAAAGTGAATCATGGTTCTGCTTGTTTGCTTTGCATTTGTTTTTTAATCTTTAGTTTGAATGCCAGGCATATTTTCTTAATTTTTCTTGAGTACTAACTTCCTTCCCAGGCCCAAAACATCATTAATGTAACAATTATAGTCAGTGCTTCTTCATGCTAGAGTATTTAAATGAAATACAACTCACAGATGTGGTTAAAAACATGATGACTCACAACACTGGATCACCAACTGTTAGTATAAGATACAGCCATGCATTGCCTAGACACAATGACTCAAATGTGTTTATATTTAAAGTGCTCAAAAACCTGATGCCATTACTAAAGTATACAGAGGGGGAACATAGATTACAAGTAAACACTAACTTAGTGTTTATTGATGGTGTGGTGTAGTCATTGCCTCCAGGCTGAACATGACCATCAGAAACCTGGAGCTTCTATGATGACCTGCATGAGACCCTCATGAGATCTGGCCCAATGTTCCCTCATTGGGAAGGAAAACAGAGGCTCACAAGCTCCGCATGAGTTCCTAGCCTTTCTAATAATTCAGTCACTGTTGTATAGGAGATAAACAATGTGTCAGATTCAATGTTGTAACTGCCTTGAGCCATTTGTGCTCTTATACATAACGCCGATAAACTCATTGGTTCATGAAGCTGGACTTGAATGGAATACTTTGTTCTATTGGTGCCTCCTTTATCTGGGGTGTTTCTGTATCTCCCTCCCCCATAAAGTCCCCAGTGGATGAAGTTGAGTCTGTGGCCATGGATACACCCAGTTACCAAGCAGAAGAATGGCAAGAGGAAGAAAGGTAGAACACTCACAGTGAAGATCTATGCAGATAAATCTTCAGAGGCAGAACTACCAGCCATGCCCAAGTGCACAGGAAAACATAGTGCAGTCATCACGAACCAGGGTAAAAGATTGGAGTGGGGAGACTGACACCAGTTATGAGATTCAGCAATAAGTTAGAGTTTCTAAATTTTTTTTTTTTTACTTATTTAACTCTAGCTATTTATCTTCGAATTCACAGGGCTGTGATCTTCCTTTTGTATGTCATAATATATGAAGTTCACAAGGAGCACTGGGGTAGAATTGAGCTTCAACACAAGGGAGTCTGAATCCATAGACAACAACTTCTCCACACAGCCTTGCTGAGCTGCTCAGGCTCAGACTGTCAGAGAATAGGACTGCTTATCAGCAAAGACTTTCTAAATGGTATAAGGAAAACAAGAAAGCAGGTGATCTTGGTAAAGGTTAAGAAAGTATGGAGGATGTGAAATAAATAATACAATTTTAAGAAGAAAGAGTAAGATAAATGAAGGAGGCTAGCTATGCCACAGAAATAACGCAGCAAGGAAGAGGATGGGTATCTGGGAAGTTTCCAAGAAAAGAACAACAACACATAGCCCACAACACACTAACATAACAGCTAAATAACATCACAGAAGCTTATGTAACAGGGTGATGTACCCGAGTCCACCCCAGGGTACAGAGTCTACCTATTCCTGGTGCTGGTGAACAAGATCCCTTGGTAACTTTATTAGAACAAGTAGGTTCTCAGAGAGATTTTTGAGGGGCTGAAGGTGAAAGGAAAAGGGGGAAAATATGTTTGGTTATAAAAATATGGAGTAAGAATGCATGATATAGGGAAAGAGGTAGAGAGAAAAAGCTTACAACAATATAAGAGACAGGTTTTGAATGAAGGTAGGAAATAGCTGATATTTGTAGAGAAAAGCTCTGCAGACCCATGAAATCAAGCAGTGCTGATGCAGGCCCAACAGAAAGGGGCTACTCTTCCCCAGCAGAGATTTTTTTTTTCTTTTGTGGTAGTAGAAATGAAGCCCAGAGCATTACACATGCTAGGCCAGCTGTCTACCATGAGCTACACCAGCACAGTGCAGTGTCTCAATGGAGTGCAGCAGAGAAAGGGACAAGGTTCCATGAGTTCAAGTTAGAGACAAGTATGATTGGTTGGTGTGCTGAGAATACGAAAAAACTAGGAAATAACTGAGGAAAGATTTAAGAGGTAAACTGAGCCCAATGTAAACAGGAAATAATGAATGGTCTATTATTAATGTGACCTCAATACAACCTGCAAACACATGATCACTGGGTTAAGATTTTAGAGGGGGGAAAGCTCCTGACAAAAGAAAGAGCATAAAAGAGAACAAGCTCAGTAATAGTGAGAAGGCTAGGCTGACTCCATGACAGGCTAGGCTTCAAACTGGCAGTTTAGGCCTAAGAACTGGGAAACACCAGGCAAGCCCAGGAAAGTCAAAAACTAATAGAAAAAACAAACAAACAAATAAACAAACAAACAAAAAACCCAGCTCCAGCCTTCATCCTCCAATAATAGTTCAGGAATGCCTAGAGTTAGAGTAAGATAAAGCTCATCTACCTGGGAATGCCAATGTGACTTAAATCCAGCCTGTGAGATCACTTGGTTGTCTCTTTATCTTGGTAATGGGAGACCCCAGCATGCTGGGCTTCTGCAGAATAAAACTCTCTTTGTGCTTATATACTATTTGAGTCTGGGTTATCATTCTTAGGTGAATCATGGACCCTTACATTAGGTGTGCTTTACATCTCAATAAGAATCAAATACAGGAAAATGGACTTTTGAAGGCAAGCTTGACATCCTTGTGTCTTTTAGATCTACCTTGATGGTTGTGTGATAGAAATTGTAATGGACCTAAGTAATTGTCCGTACAGTTCCACAGGCCCAGAAGCCTTCCTGATCAGTGTCTCCTCACATCCTAATCTGCTGCTGAATTGGTAATGTCTCCTTCCATGGAGGATTTTGTACTTGGAAGAACTGGCCTCAGAACTGTTTCCATCCTGAGTTGGGTTTGTTGTAGTTGTTTTGGTTTGGGATTTTTGGTTTTTGTTTGTTTGTTTGTTTGTTTGTTTTGGGGGGTTGTTTTGGTTTGGTTTGTATCTATTGTTATGTGAACTCTTCTTGGAAAAGTAAATATAATCCATATTTCTTGGTCCACAATATTTCAAATATTTCAAAATATAAGATTTTTGTTTCAAACAAATAAATAGGCCCCAATAGCCATTGCATTTTACTGATTTAGGTAATTAGACCACTTGAGACCTCAACACATACAATTTGATGGACTTGTACTTAAGGGATCAATAGACAGCCAAATATCAGCCATTAGATTCTTGATGAAGTTCCCATCACTTTTCATGGTCTTGACTCCTTAGAGTGATACTAATGCCAGTATCCACATGCTGTCGATCAGTGTGACCAACTGATCAATATTTTGATTTCTACAAGAGTTGAGCACTCAATCAGAAAATTTCCTACAATCCACACTCTGCTGCTTCCAAAAGCAAAATATAGTGGGTCAGTTACATCAAGATTTCTATTTCAAAATCTGAGTGCTGACCTGCAGGCCTGGATGGAAATCTCACTGTGCTAAGAAGAACTTTTAGATGTAAATATGTTTTTTAGATGTTTTTTCTTTCTATGCTTACCCTAATTAAGTCACTGGACCTTTCTTAAAGGCAGGCACTGTTCTTTGTACTGGTGGGTTTCAATCCCAGAGACTTTGAAGGTTATTTCTAAGGAGAGGGCCAGGATTGTAGAAGGAAACATTGTTGTCTTCTAAGTGTGTCACCATCTATTTTCTTCTTCTGCTCTTCCTGCTTTACAAGAAATTCAAGGATAGGCTGCTCCTGTTCCTCTGCATCGAGAAGAACCAGCATAGTCCAGTGTGCACAATGCTAGCCAGCAGCTGCTAGGTATAGTCTCAGTGAGATCAAACTTACGACAGTCCACCAGTCCACAGCAAAGAAACCCTGCACAGTCCCTTGCATGTCATTCTCTTCCAGTAAGATGAAATGTTTATTATCAGGGTTGAACTGACTGACGACTACAATATCTCAAACTTCCATAAAGCTTTTTTTTTGGGGGGGGGGGATTCATACACACCATCATATTTAAATAAGTAATTTACCTTAAAACTGCAGCAAGATCAGCACATAAAAGTGTGAGAGACATGAACTTCACTGAAGGTGGTTTGAGAAAGACAGCTGCTTGGAGCAACAGGGTAATAGGACAACTTCTCTTAATCATCCTTGTGGAGCACTCACTACATAGTGAGCCTTTCCCTCTACACTATTCTAGATGGGTCACATTCTCATTCTCTCTCTCTCTCTCTCTCTCTCTCTCTCTCTCTCTCTCTCTCTCTCTCTTCTCTCTGCCTCTCTAACTGACCTCTCTGTATTTACTTTCCCTATAACTACAGTTTCTTTCCTGTCTCTAAGAAAACTCATCCTGGAAATATGACCAGTTAGAGACTATTTAGGTTTTTATTACATATATATCATATATATCATATATCATATATATGATATCATTATATATATCATTACATATACATAAAATCATTTTCAAAGTCCCCTTTCAGTGAAAAATGGCAGACTGTGAGGCTAATTAAAAGGATTCCAGCTATATTTAAATAATGGAAGCCCATGATAGGGTCCAGGGGTCTTCCCAGCCCTGATGATATCCTAACACTGCTTCCTGCAGTTAAGAAACCAGTCTGGAATGAAAAGAGGGTTTCCAAGGCTTGGTTCTTAACTGAGAGACAAACAGCCTGTGTCTTTAAATAAGTTATTTCTTATTACTTAGTGATCACTTGTGATAGACTGTTTTAACACAATTTTTACAAAACAAAAGTCTATGATGTTAGATAATATTGTCTCCATTTTACCTAGAAAAAACACAGACGGGGGCAGGGGATTATCTGTGGTTTCTCAGGGAGTATGTGGTGGATCTGGAATATGAATGTGGCTGGTTTGAGACCACAGGCTCTCAAGTCTCTTCAAGGACTGATCAGGACTCTGGGGATCATTGCGACGACAGACTTACTCTTCTGTTAGCTGTGGGATCATGAAAGCTAGCCTTGTTCCCAGTTGAGCTAAAGCTTGAAACTGCAGAAACCCTGAAGGGACTGTAGGCATTTCTCCTGTTCCCAGGCACTAGGCCCTTGTCACTAGCCACACACACCTCAGCCCCCATAGATTTGTGGCCATGAAACCCCTCCACAGGTAGAGGTGGGACCTGTGGTCACATAGGCTCAAGACAGATTTCCATTTTAATGAGGTACCTAAAGGCCTGGAAAGCCAATAAGCTCTCCTTCCCAGACACTCCTCCTGGCAAAAGATATTTAACCTCAGGCCCACGCTGAGAAGTGGGGTATAGTTTTACTTACTCACTTTCTGCCATGACAATAAATACCTTAAAACCATGGACTGCCTCTTTTCATTGGGATCTACCTTGGGGAGCCATGGAGAAGGCTTTTTCCTATAGAGCCACCTTCTCATCTCCTATAGACGGCCTCTCTGCTCCCAGTGGAGAGCCAGCTCCAGTAAGCGTGGTCAAACTCCCTGTGGCCCACCTCCCCAGCGGCTGTGCCCTATGGCAGAGCAGACACAGGACCTCACAACCCTACAGTTAGCTTTTCTCTTTCAGTCACAAAATATGGAATATTCAGCATGTATCCGCGTGCTCTGGATTGAGCACTCTGCACAAGAGACAGTGTACTTCCCACAGTGCAGATGCAGAAGAAAGTAATGAACTAAGAGTGTGAAGCCTCGGACTCAGGCCCAGTTTTATTAATTCCTAACAGAGTACATTCTTTGGCAAGTTTCTCAACCTCCCTTAACCATTTATACTGTCATTCCATAAGTTTTCAGTCAGAGAAACGGACACATTCACCAACTTGTTTTTCTAGGTAAATGGAAAACTCAAGGTGCACAAAGGATCTGAATGGAGATGGACGTCTAGAGAAAAAAAAACCCACAAGATAGTAAGAGGTGAAAAGGAAGCGTAATAAATTTAAACATAGAGAGAAAACACACATGCATCAATAAGAACCAAAGGAAAATCTATCAAATACATTGACACTATAGCGATACAGAGAGTAAAATTAACATGTTTATAGATTGCCTATATTGTTACAAAGGAATCACTGTCAGCTTAAGTGAGACTCAGGCCATATCTACCCCTCCACCCGAGTATTTCCAAGGCAACTTCTTTAATCTAGACATTCGATTTGACATTTAACATATAGCACCTGAAGGGCTGCCTTTAATTTCCCCTACCTGGACAATGTTCAAAGGTATGTTTTGACATAACAGTTGAAACCAGTGCATTATGGCTCTGTAGCCTGCTCAGGAACTCCAGCCTCTCTAGCTATCTGTATTAGTCTGTATTTTCTAGAATACCAGAAGTTATAGAATGAATCAATCTCTCTCTGTCTCTGTCTCTCTTTAGAGATAAAGAATAAATTATTTGTTATTTTTCTTTGAGTTGAGAGCTGTATTTTGTATCAATAAGGAAAAGACAAACGTTGTTTCAGCAAATGTTGCTGGGAAAACTTGGAATTCAAGTATGAAGAAATGAAACTAGAACCCTATCTCTTACTCTGTGTGTGTGTGTGTGTGTGTGTGTGTGTGTGTGTGTGTGTGTATTTATAGGCTGCAGTCCAACAATGGCCGGCATTGACAGAAAAGTCAAGAATCCATTAGTTGTTCTGTCCACAGCTGGATGTTTCAAATGGTCTTAAACTGGAATCCTGAAGTAGTCTCTAATGCCAGTGACAGAATAGATCTGCTAGCAAGGTAAGGGCAAGCACGCAGAGAGCAAAAGCTTTCTTCTTCAATGTCCTTAAATAGGCTTCCAGCAGAAAGCATGGCCCAGATTGGAGGTATGTTTTCCCAACTCAAGATCCAAACCAAAGGCCTGCTTCCTGACTCAAAAGTCTGGACTAGAAATGGATCTATCCACTTCAGATGAAGCAAAAACATCTCTTATATGTGTGCCCTCAAATTCTGGATTGTAAATCATTCCTGATAAAGTCAAGTTGACAATCAAGAATAGTCATCACACCATCTGTGCATAAGGTTTCCCTCAACCCTACTGTGTTAGTTTGGGTTTTTATTGCTGTGAAGTGACACCATGACCATGGCAAGTCCTATAAAGAAAAACACTTAACTGGGGATAGCTTACAGTTTCAGAGGTTTGGTTCATTACCCTCATGGTAGGAAACATGGCAGCAAGCAGGCAGATATGGTGCTGGAGAAGGAGATCTGAATTCTATATCTTGACATAGGCAGTAGAAGCGAATACCACATTAGGCTTGGCTTGAGTATCTGAGACCTCAAAGCCTACCCCCTCAGTGACACTTCCTCCAACAAAGACCACACCTCCTAATAGTGTCACTCCCTATGGGCCAAACATTCAAGTACATGTCTATGGGGGTCCATTCCTATCCAAACTATCACATCTACTATGCCAAAGAATTCAGATGTGCAGATGCCTCTGAGCTCATAGTCTTTGGGACAGCGTCTCCCTGATTCCTACCTTTAGCATAGTTTTAAGACCCAAGTTCTTTCATTTTTAGCATGACAACCTGAGACAGATATATAATCTCTGGATGCCTTTATTTCTCATCCTTACAGTAAAACTAATGATACCTGATAGCATGTGTTGACTAACATGGTATCTGGCAGATAGTAGGGGTTATTCAGGGAATTGCTATTATTACCTTATGCTCTCGACCCTCTTATTGAACCAGACCTCAGTGGACATTGCCTCCTATTGCCAATGAGTCTTTCACAGCATGACTGTTTTTTTACTATACTCCAGGCACAGCTACCTTTTAGAGATTCCAGTGCAGGCCACATACTCCTCCCTGGGCCTCTAGACATGCTATTTCATCTATGTGGCATGTAATTCCTCTCTGCCATTCATATACATTACTCTGAAATTTTCTTCATGTTTCACGGCTTTGCTCCTGTACATTTTTACATCAGGTTCTATCCCTGCCTGCCACTTTTGTAGAAACGTCTCTCATGAGTTTTCTAGAACAGCCAATTCCCCCAAATCTGAGCCCTTTTAGACTTGTGGCCGCTACTGTTGGTATCCAGTCTACAAGCTCTCTACATCCACCCTACACAGAGAAGGCAGCCAAGGCTTTCTGTTCAGTGGCCTTGCTTTGTCCGTGGTAGCAATTCTTCTCTGCAAACAGACTGGCTTTGGATCAGATTAGAATAACAGACAGGAACATCCAGATGAGGCAAATTTGGGGACCCATGACCTAAGAATACAAATTCCAGGTTTAATAGGAAGCTACCTGGGAGTTTTAAGCTGAGAGAAACATGATTTTGCTACTGTTTTGTGGAATATAGACTGAGCAGGAGCCTTCCTGAAGAGGATCTCTAAAGTCTGGCTCGTCTCAGTCGGTTATCAGAAAGGGAGTAAATCTTACTCTTTCTCTGGCATGAGGCAGGTATAAGTAAACAGTGTGCAAACAGACATGCAGTCTTGCTGCTGCATGAACATTTCACAGAGGTGGGTGGCAATGAAATAAAAAGATTCAGAAATGCTGATCCAGAATGTGAGAGGGGCTGTTGGTGCTTTCTTAATACCAGCCATCCATTGTACTTACACTGGCCTGGGATGGCCCCAGGAGCCTCCTGGACCAATAGCCCTAAAACTGCCCTGTCACCTCATGTTTCCTTGGAGCTGCGCACACACTGACTCATTCACCTTCTCAATGGGAAGATGGTCCAGTAAGATAAGATAGTCTGTTTGTAAGTCAGCTTCTCTGAACACTGATGCTCCTGTTTGCAGAGTCTCTGGAAGTACAAGTGAAGGAAGGAAGGAAGTCACAGGAGGTACACAGGGGAGTGCAGATACTGCGCACCTCACCGGGACCTCTCGGTCCCATGCTTCACAGTTCTCTTCCTACCCAGATTCTATCTGCCGCCAACCAGATGAATTCCTGGGCTTTCATCTGAGTGTAAGAAAAAAGTCTCATCCCCTGGAAATCCTGAGTGGGCAGGTATTCTGTATTCTTTTGTTTGAACATTCAAAGTATTGTATTAAAAACACCAATAATGCCAATGGCTGCTATTCCATGAGCACTTAGGGAGATAGATACTGCAGTATTTTATCTACATTATTTTATTTAATACTCTCACCCTTAACCCTGTTTTATAGAAATAAAATTAAGGCTTACGAGAGTGAAAGGGCTTTCCTGATATTAGATATCTAGTAATGGAGACCTTGCACTGAACTGGCTTCTAACTCTTAGACTGTACATACATACACAGCTGTGCACCTCACCTCACTGGATCACAATCAACCCGTGTGCATCTCTTTCCTCTATTATCTTGAAATTTATGAAATGATATTATCTTGAATAATATCATATTTATGAAATGATATTATCTTGAAATTTATGAAATGATGAAATTTACAATCAATGCCGTTTAGAAAACTTCAGGATATTACTTGCTGAAATTCAGCTTTGTCATTGAATAAAATAGGGGCAGTAAATGTCTTCCTATCGGATCAAATATTAGGTTCAACTTTTTTTTTTTTTTTTGGTTTTTTTGAGACAGGGTTTCTCTGTATAGCCCTGGCTGTCCTGGAACTCACTCTGTAGACCAGGCTGGCCTCGAACTCAGAAATCCGCCTGCCTCTGCCTCCCAAGTGCTGGGATTAAAGGCGTGCGCCACCACCGCCCACCCTAGGTACAACTTTTAATGCACCTACCACAGTAAATCTTACATAAAGACCTAGTAAAACACATATTTACATAAAGTGACTATGGAATGCCTGGTCTCATGTGTGGACAATGTAATAAAACAGCTGTCATGGAGCTGACTTACTATGGATGTACTGTATGTTGGTGGTAGTCTTTGAATCCAGGAGCTATGTATGCTTTAATATGGATTTTTCTATGGCAATTCCCAGTGCTAAGTCAATATTCGATAACATTTTGGTAAGTAAACAATAAGGTTAGCAGTTTAAACAATTTCTTAGATCCTGAGTGTTAGGGATATGTTAGCACAGTAGACTGACATTTATCTAACAGTACAAAAATACTTTTAAATGAAGTACAAAGGAAACCTTCCCAGGGTTTGCATGGACAGAAGCCACTGAAGCCCAGCACTACCAGTTCACAACTTCCACCCATTTACCTGCAGCCCAGAAGAGAATAACAAACTAGAACAGCGCAGAAGGAAGAATTTATTTACTAATACTCAAGGCATAGTGGGGGGGGGAAGTTTCTGCTCATCTTTAAGATGATGGTACTCAATCGATATTGCATGAGGACAACAATTTATAATTATAACTTACCATTAACCAAAATTCATACTACTTTTAGTCAGACTTTTCAGAGATATAACATATCTGAAAATAAGGTCAATTTAGTTGAAATTTCATTATTCTTTTAGATTTGTTTTCTTTAGTTGCTTGGAATTCCAAAAATTATATTCTTTTCATTATATTTGTTATTCATTCTTATACAAATATTTACAAATATCCAGGTCTATAATGTATGAAATAATATGGTTAATAATAATATGAATTATAGTATGAGATAATTCTTAAATCATTTTCATAATCTCATAATTTTTGGCCTCATTTGGAATTCTTGATAATCAACATACATTATTTTTGTAAAGTTGGTCCAGGGCTGGGAAGATTGCTTACACATGCAGCTTCTAGAAACATTTCCTTTATACTGCACTTTCAAGTATTTTAATTACAGTTAGATAATGCCAATCTACGTTAACATAAAGCACTTGAAATGCAATCATGAAGATTGGTGTCTGGGTCCCCAGAATCAACATAAATGCCACTGAGTACCACCCATTTCCCTAGCACTCAAAAGGCAGCAATAAAATGGATCCTCAGAGAAATCTGCCTGGTTAGACTAGCAGAAATGATGAATCCTGGTTTCAGTAAGAGACTTTATCTTATCATAAGAAATGGAGCAATCAAGGAAGATACTTGTGACCTCCAAAGGCTGACATACATGGATGCACACACCCATACAAACATGCAAGCACACATACCATAGCAATTAAAAGGCAAATTATTTAATTAGAAAATATTTATGCTGCTACTATTTGAAACAATTCAAGGAATCAACTCATTTCATGTAAAAATCCAGCATCCGTTGTGCTTAGCACTAACATATTCATATTCTGAGAGTTATTTTTTCATTCTTTGTGAACAACTTATTGGATGTGAACAGCTTTAATCACTGTTGACTGTAATATAAAGGATAAATAAATTTGTATTGCCTTTACTTTTGGAAATGCCTTTTGCCAAACTTTGTAGCTTTTGTATATGTTTAAATGAAAGAAGAGAGATTTCATAAAACTATGTTCGTGAAGTGCTATAACTCCGACTGCAAACTTGTCAAAGTAGGGCTGGCATTTCTAGTCCACAAGTTAGTGTTATTCATAGGGAAAATGATACAATCTTTAATATAAAGGAAACTTAGATATCATTCATTGTGCCCCAACCCCTCTCAGTGCTGCCTCTCTCCCGAATTGCAGCCCTTATGGATACCTACCCCACTTTGCCTTGAACTAATTCTCTACCATAAAAGTAAACCTCTTGGCATTCCAGATAGCTCTAAATATAAATGTTTCACTTATTCTGAGCCAACTTTATTTCCATCAATTTCATGTCCTCACTACTTGTACTGTAATCCAGCTCCTCTCCTGTCCAACCCTGTTAAACTCCTGCAAACCTGAGATACCTCATCCTGGCTTCACCATTCCCACCTCTCAAGACATCCCTTGACTTCAAGACCTACCAGCTTTGGAAATGTTGATTATTTAACTCTCTCTGGTGGTCAAGACAGTGCCTAGAAATAAAAACTGACAAAGTGTGTTCAGGAATCACAAATTCAGTTCATGCGACTGTCACTTTAAATTATTCAATGGACACATCCTACATAAGTGGCTAGATTCCATCTTACTATCACTTCGAAGACCTATCTTGGATTTCAGTTTCCTCTTCACCCTGGCTTTGTTTTTTGTTTGTTTGTTTTTGTTTTTTGTTTTGTTTTGTTTTTTGGCAAACTGGTGATTAATCTTACATTACTTTTGGCTAAAAGTGGCTGAAGCTGGGTTTTAAGCCACCTTGATCAGAATCAGAAGCAACCGTGATGCCATGGAATTAATGGACCATTTCACGAAATCAGAGAAAGGGAAGAGTGAGCCAAAGGCAGGGAGAAACAGAAGCAGAGCCTTCCAAAAGGAGGCTTCTCTGGCTGGACCCTGGAGCACTTCTCTATAACTTAACTCAAGTGACTCTTAAACATGGCCATCCTCTAATCCAAAACTCTGGTTTGGAAAAAATAAGTCATGTGGCCCCATCTCGGTGAAAACTAGATTGTTCATTTAAATAGGTGTGGCCAGGGATAGAGTTATGAATATATAGACCTTATAAATCATCCCTAGAAGTGAAGTAGGGGCTAACAAGAGATCCCAAATTACTATGTTTCTAGAGCAGAATTTTTCAACCTGTGAGTTGTGACTTCTAAAAGACCATGGAAAAACACAGATATTTGCATCATAATTCATAACAGTAGCAAAATTACAGTTATGAAGTAGCAACAAAATAATTTTATGGACAGGCATCACCACAACATGAGAACTGTATTAAAGGGCTAAAGCATCAGAAAGGTTGAGAACCACTGTTCTACAGCAGAGTAAAATTCAGAGATACTAATCTATATTTTTATTTCTTTACTTCCTCCTTGACAGCCATCAAAGTGGGCAGTTATCCTATCAGGAGAAATGGGGTAAGGAGAAAAAAAGAAACAGCTAGTGAATACTTTGAGATTTCCCCAAATCTTAAGATCCTTAGAATTTCTTGGGAGGATATGAAAACTTCTTAGAGAATTTCTTGGAAACTATTAAACAAGAGAGATATTTTTATATATGAAGAGTCCTGAAGAAACACGAAAGGAGGATTCTCCCAGAGTTCTTAGGGTAAAGGAAGAGATGCAAAGACCCTGAAGGAGCATATCTATGAGGAGGGTAGAAGCCAACTGTCTAACCTTCACAAAAAGAACATGATTAAAACAGAGATTAAAGTTGTTTTCAATAAATAAAGAGGTAAGATTCTTGTTCTGTGGCTGTCTTCACTGATGGAGTTTCTTATCTGCTGGGCTTGAATGAGAAAGACAAGAGCAAACGAGGAGACTTGTAGTGGTTCTGCCACCCCACTCTGAGTTTCTCCAGCAGGAGAAACTGTTTACAATAGTGAAAGCCCACCCTACTCCTTTTAAAAATATGTACAACAGTTTTTCAAACCCTCTTGTAGTTAATGAGACTCATTTTTCTTATGCTATTCCCTAGGGTCCATGACACAGCCCTCTGTGTGCATTCTCGGGCTGAACCCTTCCTGTTTCTTGAGCATGTCTCCTTCCTTGCAGATGTGGCTCAGGCAGAGGGCCCACCATGCTTTATCATTTGTCCAGCTTGTGACTTGTGTTTCATAATAAATTCTGTCTAGGCTAAGCTCTTTAATTTAGCAAATAGTGATAAACTGGCAGCTATGGGTATGTTTCATCCTACGGTTGGGGGTTGGGGCAAAGAGCTAAGCCACCCAAACTGACTCTAGGGTTTTACTGTCCTTTACCTTCTTCACCTTTGGATCAGCAGGACAACTGTTTTCAGAAAGGAGCTTAGTGATATAATGAATGAAGCCAGGATGTCAGGCGACCTGGATCTATTCTTAGCTGTGCTATTGAACAGGAGTGACCTTGGGTAAGTCATTTTTCACATCCAAATTTCTCTGTTCTCTACCATGCAATAAGAAAGACACTTCACTACTTCTTTACAGAATAATGTGGGTGTAAGAATTATGCACATGTTGTTGATCAAGAAAACATGATTTCTTTAGTAATCTGTCACCGTTTTTCTTAAGATACTGTGATTTCATGGAGTTTCGGGTCTTTAAATATTCCTAAAAATTAGAATTTATATATGTTTGCGAAGCTTAAAATAAAAGCTAACTTAAGCCAAATCAGAAGATGGGCTTAACACAGAGACAGTACCCTCCAGTACACATGGATGTACTAACCTTATTTACCTGAGACGTAAATTGGTGTCAAAACCAAAATTCTAAAGCCCTTCCAATCACCTAAGAATGAAAGATAGAGGATGCTACAGAAGAAGCAGAGACACATGGAGATGAGGACACCGTCAAACAAGGCCAGGACTGGTGCCAACTCTATAAATGAATTCCACTTTCTGCAGATCTGTTAGCGTCTTTTAAAAATAATTCTTTTTGCAAAGCTTTCCAAATACATGTTAGGCTTAGAAATTTGTCCTAAGTGACTGTCTTCATCTAAAAAGGGAGCAGATGACCATTTCAATGAGCATAAGAAGCTGTTCTTGCTTTTCACTAGGTCTGTACTCAAAATATTGCACTATATTTATGGCTTATCCGGCCTTAAAGTAAAATAAATTAAAACCAGGAGTATAGAATACAAGCCTGGCGAGTGGGCAAAACACTAACCAAATTCAATTTAAAACTGTGCCCTGGGGGAAACATGCTGACCTCTCTGAGTCCTGGCCCCCTCTTCTGTCCAAGAGGCTCAGTGCCACTTCTCTGTGCACAAGACAGGCCAGCACAGAAGGAACCAAGGCAAAGAGTCAGAATCCTTGCATTAGGCCCAGGATGAACTTGGTGGCAGTGGTGGCGTGTGGGGAGGGGAGGTCTCACTGCCTGCCATTAGTATATTTGTTAAGGATATTTTTTCTTCTGTAGACCATTAGGTCACATGGACTGTGTGTTGGAATGCTGAACACCCAGCTCTGTTGGCACGAATGGGGCTAAGAGCTCAAGGTGTGCTCCTTGCCAGTGAACCCATCAAAGTAGAAGTACACATCCTACTTCCTATCCCGTAACCCAGCGGTTCATAACCTGTGAGTTGGGACCCCCCCCCATTCTGCATATCAGATACTTACGATTCATAGCAGAAGAAAATTACAGTTACAAAGCAACAACTAAATAATTTTATGGCTGGGATCACCACAACATGAGGAACTGTATTAAAGGGCCACAGCATTAAGAAAGTTGAGAACCACTGCTATAATGCTCACACACAAAGTATTCTGTAGATAAGAGGTAAGATTTTTTTTCTCACTGGATAGGGAAATTTTACTTACTCTCTCTTGAGGACCAAACACTTTTAAACACAACAGTTTGTGTCAGTGTTTATTTCTCTCAGAGGAGAAATATTATTAACTATTTTTCCATAACAATTACTCCAAAATACTTTCTACCTCCTAGTTCAGCAATTTTACACCAGCAAAGTGCTTTTTGTGTACTCAGAAAAACTGACATGGTGGATAGACATGTTGGCATTTGGGTGGAGCCCTCAGTGAGCAACAGCAGCACCCTGTTCACTCACCCACTCAGAAAGGTACCTTCTCTTCTATAGGTGACATCCTCCACTCAGACAATTTCATCTGCACTTCATTTGCATGAGGGTCAGGTTTAGGAAACCAGAATTACTACAGTGAACAGGTCAGTGGGGAAGGCTTTTTCTAGTAACCAGGCAGCTTCTTGTTCTCTCTGAAACATCTGTGAATTCTCTTCCCATGTTTCATAGCAGGTGTCACAGGAAAAAGCATGCAACCTGGAGGAGTGTGAGTAGACGCCCATGTGGGTTCAAAGCAGAACAGCTCTGGTTGAAAGCTCATTTATCAATAGCACTGCTCTATTTGATGGATTTAAATATATATATATATATATATATATATATATATATATATATATATATCAATGAGGTCATTCATGGTCTCTCAGCTTCCTTCCCCCAACACATGCCCCAGGGCACTCTCACCAAGATGGGAAAGCTCAGGGCTAGGATAGGAGGATTGGATCTGTCAGCAGAGACATAATGCCCTTTCCTGTGCTGCTTTGTATCTATCCTGCCCATACTGCTGCTTCTCAATTAATGTCCCAACCCTGATGCTAAATGCTAAAAAGTCCTGCCTGCCTCTGAAATACAGCCCCTAATACCTTGTCACCCTGGAGATCAATGTAAAATGTGTTTAATTCAAAGTATATTTGTATTTAAGAGCAATGTGACGATTTAGAAGAAGAAAGGAGACAGTTGTAATAAAACAGAACACAAGACAAATCACCTTTGATTAAGGTAGGGAAGGAGATGTGTTAGTTTGGAGAAAGAATATAAAAGGATGTGTCTAGAGCCTGACTTCCTGCAGAGAACTTCAGAGGATTCAGCTTAGGAAAGCAGAGGTAGGGAGGCCCAATGAAGAACCAGCTTTCCCGCAGTCACCCAGACATTAGGGCAGTATATGTTCAAGGACCGTGTGAATAAAGAAAATCACTAGAAAAATCCCATTTCCTGAGGCTTTTTTTTTCTGTCCACCAACGGACCTGAAAACTCTAAGAAACACAAACCCAGTCCATCCCTCAGTTTCCAGATTTTTATGCTGACAAGGTCAGCAGGCAGTACCCACACTACCTCCTCCCACTACGGTAATTATTGTTTTATAGGGCACATGGATTACTGCTTTCTCAGCAGCTCAGCATAGACCCTAAACACAGGAATGTTTCATTTCCTTCCAAAAGCCAGCCTGTTGGTGCAGGCTCACGTTTGCTTCCCATGGTTTAGCTTCTCTGTAGAGATCAAGCATGTCAGACGAGTGACTGTAACTTTTGTCAGTACACAGGCTGAGGCTTGCTGAGGATCAAGCTGGTTTTTAAGTCAAACACTATGTACATCCAAAAAAAATATAGCTGCTGTTAAAATTTGGCCCAGAAGAAGTGACAAGCAACTCCAAATGTGATCAAACTGCCAACAGTAGAATTACTGCAGGTTCTTCAACATCCCTGGTGATTTTTCTCACACAAATAAAGTCTTAATTAAAAACTTAAAAGCAAGGTCATCTGAAACATAATTGGGTCTGCAACAACATGCATGAACCTAGAGCTTTAACATAAAATAGGCCATGGAGCACTGTGCACGGTACACCACCAGGTCAGAGAAAGATGGTCCTCAGCACTCTATCAAGGGTGTTACCCATCACTATGCCAAGCTCCACACCGTTCCCTTCTTCTCTTCCTTTGTGCTACCAATGTTATATCTGGATATGACCTAGGATATGCAACTCACCCCCCAGACAATCCTTGTGTCTATAGCACCCTGTTCCTTGATCAACACATTTAATACAGACAGGCTAAACCTGTGGATCAAGGGCTTATCAAGTGCACTTCTCTCCTGGGACTTTTCACTTAGACTTGAAGAAGGGAGCAGCCTTCGGCTCTGGAGTTGGAAGGATGTTTATCTAGAGTTTATGAAGAGACCGAGAGGGCAGGGTCTGTAACAGCACAGAGCAAGGCCAACAGGAGAGAGAAAACCAGAGGTAAAAGAGAAATGGCAAAACAAACAAACAAACACAAAAAAAAACAAAACAAAACCCAAAGACAAAGAGCTAGGAAACAGGATAGCAACTTCAGAAGCCCCTGAAAATCAGGACCAGTTTCTTCACTGGGACCTTATGATCTGGTTAAGTTTAGTTAGGTGAGACCCAAATGTTCATCATTTTTCTTAAGATTCTTTCTGCTGGATTTCTATCCCATACAATAGAAAATAGCCTACTAACATAAAGAACAATAAACTTTAAATTTCAAAGTATCCCCCCCCCAAATTAGATGGAATGATGCTAACTTTTCTGAATAAGAGACATGAACCACATAGTGATTCAGTGATTCTGTCTAGTTCATACTCTTGGAAAAGAATAATGTTGTTACACAGTGAGTTACTTCAGGGTGGTGATTTAGAAGTGCTTCAATTCCCACAGACATTTGAAGAAAAGCTGTTTGACTTCCCCTGGGCAGAAGCCAACACACTCACTAATGATTCTGCAGAGAGCACAATTTATCAAGTCAGTGTGGTGAACAGCCACTGGGAGAACAAAAAACAGCCCAGGACAGACCCAGAGACCAAACAGAAGTCATCTCTCAAGCTTCATCTTTCGTACATCTTAACTGAGAGCTTGCTAAGCATTTGCACAGACTGGAGCAAGACATGGTTGCTTAAACACACGTGGGTTCAATCAGTGGGATCCTTCTAAGAGACAACCCTATGGGGAATCTGAAGATGACCATCCCCTACTATCATAAGTACTGATATCTAAAATAAACGCAGAGAGGAGAGAGATAGAGAAAACACACACACACACACACACACACACACACACACACAGAGAGAGAGAGAGACAGAGAGAGAGAGAGACAGAGAGAGACCGACAGAGACAGAGACAGAGACAGAGACAGAGACAGAGACAGAGACAGAGACAGAAAATGTGTATTTGTCTTTAGGGCCTTTATTATGCCTGTTGGCTAGCACTACTAACAGCACTGATCATTAATTCTGCCACATCTCAGGAGCTACCACTTACTTCTACAACTTCCCTATGAGAGGAGAGGTAAGATTGCCTGCATTTCTCAGATGACAAAGTTCAAGAAGATGACTTACCAAAAATCACTCACCTAATTCACGGCTGGCCCAGGATTTGAACCTACGTTTATGAGTTTAACCATTATGATCCTCTGTCAGCTATTAGCCATTGTTTCCCTCCAATGAGGCTACTACATCCTTGTCCCTATGCCCAGAGACTGTCATTTGTTGGTGCTGCCACTAGACTGCATACTCTTGAGAGAAAGGAAGATTGGCGTTTAGTTGTTTCTGGCTGAGGAGAATCTGGAGCTTGGGAATACTCTAAAGCCATCTGATGCTTGATTCCTAGCTTTAGTGCTTTCCTTCTAAAAGGGGACTAATAAATCAGAGACCTAATAGACCCTGCAGTAAGTCCTGGAAAGAGCTAAGCACTGATTCTACAGATATACCAAAAAATGTCTTCGGGTGTAGACAACAGAAATTAATTCTGTCTCTGTCTCTCTGTCTCTGTCTCTGTCACTCTCTCACTCTCTCTGTCTCTCTCTCTACCTCTCTCTCTCTCTCTCTGGAACTTAGATCTCCCATGGTGACACAGCCACAGTGGCACAAACTCCATCTGCAAACACAAACACTAAACAAGGTTGGACACACCTGGAGCCACTGTGGAAGAATGGCAGATGCTTTGCTGCCTGACCAGGTCTTCTCAAAGGCTTGGGTATGGACCTTCATCTCCTTATGGGTATAACTTGCATTACGCAGTTCTATACAACAGACCCTAGACTCTGCATTCAGCCCTTCAGGACTGAGTCAGTGCCAACATTAAACTCTCTAGGAGTTAGTAAACAGAAAGACTGATGATTTAAAAAGAAAGATTTCCTTTGGAAATCTGTTGCAAGTGGAAATATTGCCCTCCCCCACTCAACACACACACACACACACACACACACACACACACACACACACCACACACACAGCTCCCAGTTCGTTGTCCTTGGGTTAAAAGGAGGCTTGGTTGTGGCCTCTGGAGACAAGGGCATTGCCTGCTATGTGAAGGAAGGGTGTTCAGCACTTACATAGAGGCTTACAAAGTCAGCCTTTGGAGAGCTAGAGAGTTCTGACTGAGGAAGATAGGATGCTGATGGTGATGGCTGTGATGATGACAAAATGATGGCAGAAGAAAAGCGGTGATGGTGAATGTCACTTACGAATACAAGCACAGTGCAGCAACAGACACCCCGTCATTGCCAAGATAAACACGAAGCAGCTTCTATTCTCAACCTAACTTCATTGCAGTGCAATAGCATTGTAAAAAAAGAAGAAATAAATAGAGAGACAGAAGGGACAGACAGACAGACAGACAGACAGACAGACAGACAGACAGACAGACAAGCTTGCATCCTTCTTCTCTCTTTGGCCCTCCAACCCTCCCGGCGTTCCTGTGCCAAGCTGGAATGAGACTGCACTGACAGGGCAAGAAGGCTGGGGTCTGAGAGTTAACGACACGGAGTTCCATGAGTTCTGTAGAGAGGGATGTGGGGGTGATTCTAGGGGTGCACCAACACACTTCCCAGCACCCAGCAGCCTGGCTGCGGGGCAGGAGGAAGCTACTAGAGGGGAAGCTATGGTAGGAGGCTTAACAGCTCTGACCGGAACCTCAAAGCCAGAGAGGCCAAGCAGACAGCCTCTGGCTGGGAAGAAGAGGTGGGGCAGACGGCCAGGAAGAAAGACTCTTTTACCTGACCAGGTGCAGCAGCGGGAGCAGCTGCTGCGAGGGATGCCTCCGCGCTCCGGTCCCGAGCCAGAGCGGTGAAGCGGTCGCTGTGCCTTCCAACGCCGAGGCCCCGCCCCCAGCCACAAGCTCCGCCTCCCTAGCACGCGCCTGCCTGACAGGCTGTTTGGGGGAGGTGTGCAATGGACTGACAGACAGCCATCCCGACCAATGGGAATGCGCAGCGGCTGCCGAGCCAGAGTATAGGAAGGCGGGCAGAAAACCGCAGCGCCAAAATAACTGACCAAGCGCGGTTCCAGCCGGGATTGCTGAACCGTCACTTCGTGGCCTGGAGCCTGACCGCTGGGTCAAACATGGTAGTTTTGGGGCTAAATCTAAGTGAACGGCGAAGGCGACAACTTGTCCTAGAAGGCAAGCCCCCTTGCTTGCTGGCTGCGGGCTGCGTCCCAGCACGCTCGGGACTGGCTGGACATGATGGGGGAGGGAAGCTGATGGCTTCAGCTTTCTCAAGGTTCTCTAGCTTTAGAGACCTGGCCAGGCCTGGTGGCCTAGTACTGTATCATAGTCTAAAATTGGAAGAGAGAGAGAGAGAGAGAGAGGAAGAGAGGGAGGGAGGGAGGAAGCGAGGGAGGCACAAACAAACAGCACAGGACCCAGCACCAGGCAC
>NW_021604618.1:15911412-15913319 GCF_004785775.1 Grammomys surdaster | reverse complement strand
AGGAGAGGGAGGAAGGAAGGAAGGAAGGAAGGAAGGAAGGAAGGAAGGAAGGAAGGAAGGAGAGAGAGAGAGAAAGAAAAGAAAACTCAATAAAAACAAAACCTTCATGTTAGTCCTCTAGTCGAGTCTTTGCCCAACCTCCCAGCTGCCTCCAAACTGATCTCCTAAATAACTCAAAAGCTGAATTGGTTTAAGCAGAAAACTGTTCAGACCCCTGCGATGCAGAAAAGGGGACTGAGTCAAGGAGCCTAGGTCTTGCAAGGCAACAAGCCTGCTTGTGTGACTCTTGCATAGCCAAGGCTCTTTGCAATCACTGTTACAGTGTTGCTTACTTAGTACAGACCTTCAGACCCCCACACACTGTTTTATTCCAAATAAAGGTCTAAGTACTGATGATTACAGTTCAAACCGGGAAACCTTTCATAAGAGGATTAGAGGTCTGAGTGACACTGAGATGTGGTATGTGATCTGAGGATTTTTGCCAAGTAGGTAGGCAGGAAAGGGCATTGCCTTTAATCCACTCCCACATAAATACAAAATCCACCATCTGGTGCTTAAAATCAGAATTCTATCCCTTGTAGTATAAAATGATGGGTAAGAACATATTTGAGAAGATATAAAGTGAATTTTCCTTTGAACTTTTTTTATAATTTGTGAGAACTCTGATTTACTCTTAAAATATTAGCTAAACACTAATAGATGCCAGTTACACAAGTGTATGATAGACAGGGCTGTTCATAGTGCTCTTCAGTTCTCATATCTATCTGAAGAGTGAGTTCCACACACAGATATGGACATTTAGTCTTTGAGAGATAAGTAATTGTGTAACCAGAGTTCACACTAAATCAGCACCTCTCAGTAACTACCACACTGGAAGAATAAAATGCATTAACATCATTTTCCTCTTGGAAATATATTTTTTTCCCAAAAAGTATCCTAGCAGGACTTATCACCTCTATGTCCAACTCCTTCAAGTTGCAATGTTCAAAGCACTTCTAATACACAAGCATTGCCGCTAAAATGTGTTAGGAGTATCTGCAAGTCAGCTTTGCTCATAAGAGGGGCTATTATTTGATATTAATGGGAAGGAAGTACATTCTTCCAGGGATTGACCCCAGCTAGTTGCTAGTTGATGTCAGAGTTCTTTAAAGTACTCTGACAAAATAATTTCTTGGCTATGAGAATTGAGTCCTATGAACAATTTTTTTTTTTTTTAGAAAAAAGCTTTAATAATCCAAAGTCTTTAACCAGTATTGTGTTAACAAAATTCTAAAGAGATTTCTAAATCCTGTTCTGACATTTCTTCAACTCCACAAAAGCTGTTCTTGCCTAAGGAAGGCAGGAGGAAGGAGAAAGGAGGAGGTGGTTTATCAGCTATCTGTTACTATGATAAAATATCAGAGATAAAAATCTCCGTGGTGACAGGGCTAGAGAGATCACTCAACAGTTAAGAGCACTCTGTGCTCTTCTTGTAGAGGACAGGGTTCTGTTCCCAGTGCGTTCCCCACACAACTCCAGTTTTTGGAGTTCCAGCACCCTCTTCTGTCCTCTACAGGTACTGCATGCACATGGTGTCCATAACATACATACAGGCAAAACACTCTCTGACAGGAAGAGGAACAAATTAAAAAATATTAGAGTAAAGGGAGAGGAAAGCATACAATGCACAAATTTTCTTTTATTACCACCTCTGCAGGCAAAACTGTCCACAGGTCACAATGGGTTAATTTCACCTGGGAAAAAATAACCACCCTCTTTCTACAAGGACAGAAGGAAAAACTTAAGCCAGATTTTATATTCATATGTAGCTTATGGCATTATCAAAGTTTTTCTGCCTTACTACTCTTTTTTTAAATGTGGTAATGGCATATATATATATATATATATATATATATATATATATATAT